>NC_046662.1:79345301-79348053 GCF_010883055.1 Belonocnema kinseyi | reverse complement strand
AGGGAGCTCTTCTTAATATTTTGACACCAAAATCATGTCGATACACCTTACCGACTGCGAGTAAAGCCACCCACGCTTTAACTTGACAGACTGTATTATCAAGCGATTTTGGTGATGACGCATTTAAAGAGGGAATCGAAGACTTCGTAGCAGATGAACCAGATGAAGTACACCAACTTCGAGAGTGGGCAGTACTGAATGGCGTAGCCCAAAGTAGTGTTAACCAACTTCTGGGTATATTGCGGAACAGACTTCTTCCCGAATTACCAAAATCTGCTAAGACCTTTGTAGGAACTAGTTCTGCAAACTACGATTTAAAAGAAATGCTGAATGCTGATGGGTCAAAAGGAGAATACGTCTACTTTGGATTTAAAAGAGGTCTACAAAAATGCATCGATGCTACTGTTCACTCAAGAGACACAATACAATTACAGGTGAACGCAGATGGAATTTGCCTAACCAAATCGGGTGAAAAGGGCTTTTGGATAATCTCTGCAAAAGTCTATCATAAACCAGACATTTACAAACCATTCCACGTAGCCATTTATTGTGGAAACTCTAAGCCTGCAAGTGTAGATGAGTACTTGCAGGATTTGATTACAGAAGTTAACAATTTACAAACGTATGGTATTGTAATTTCTAACCGACGGTACGATGTAAACATCCATTGACCGACGAATCGTTTCGAAATATGAGCCAGCCTGCTCATCATAAAAGCATTTCTCCTCTTTTGCGTATCAGACCAATTTTGAATATGGTGTTTATTTTTGTGCTAGATTTTATGCACCTGTTCTGCAAGGGGATAATGAGATGATTATTAATGCGTTGGTTTGTCATTGCAGGGCGTGCAAAAGTTAGTAACAGACTCAAAACTGAAGTTTCAAGAAGACTTATTCTTCTCCAAAAATGCATTCCGCGAGAATTTCAGAGGTAGGTCCGATCATTAACCTCATTAGCCAAATGGCAAGCGACGGAACTTCGATTCTTCCTGTTAAATTGTGGTCCAATAGTTTTACTAAATATAATCGACGTAAATCGGCTTAAAAATTTTTTGCTTTTACATGTAGCCTGCAGAATTTTGTGTAACGGAAGTCTCGCTAGAAAATATCAAGCATACGCAAAGGTTTATTTACGACGTTTCTTTTTGGGTTTAAAAGATTTATATTTTTAAATGCAAGTAATGAATATGCACTGCGCAATACATGCTGCCTTCCCATTCGAAAGCTTTCTCGGTAAGTTAACGAAACTTATTCGAACGGCCGACCGTCCTCTAGCTCAGATTTGCCGCTGACTACACGAACTGAGCAAGATTAATGCTCCAAAGCCACGAAAACCTTATCGTGTTCAGATTTTGAAGGCACAAGCACATCATATATTAGAAGTGCGATATAAGGAATGCATCTTGACCACTAAATTTTCCAATAATTTTGTAATGCTCCGAAACAAAACTCTTAAAAATAAATAAAATACTTCGTACAGCCCAAGGAATTGAAGTTGAAGGAAATCCTTGAAAGGTGAAAAGATCGTTATTTATTTTTCAGACAGATTCCAAGGAATTGTACATGTGGGAGCTTCGTCGAAAATCAGAAAATGTAATATTAAATTGCAATATTAATTATATTAAATTTAAAATGTTGGAATTATCCTTCAATTTGAAAGAGGTGGGCATCATGAGAAATTTTACGATGCCTCTTCTCCACCACTAATGTGATAAAATACATTACTTTTAACCAATCCCTTAAAGTGCTTATCATAACTGTACAAATTTGTTCCGATAACGTAAAATAAATTTTTTTAAATGTTATGAAACTTGTATCATTACTTGAGATCATATTTTGAAGTTGACATTTACAACAACAAAAACTAGATTGAACGGGTACCTTAAAAACCTTGCGAATATAAACGGCATGCACCAGGATCGACCTTGGCGATTGGTCGAATATATGTTTCTGTTTACGATCTTTTGTCAGTACAGGTAACTTGAAAATAATTAGGTATATTACTAGCATTCAGATAATTAGGCGATAATACAAATAGTACAATTCCTAAATATTAATAAATGTTATTATAGTTGAAAAATATGAAGTCGTTTTTAGTAATTTGTGTAGAAAATAAGGTTTTATCACAAAACTGAAGCTTTTCCTTGTCAATTAATTCGGCGCTTTTACATGTCAGGATACAAGCATTGTAATCGAGACACAGTTGATATTTTCTTTCGGGATTTAATCATACATTAAGGGTATGTGACACAGCTAAATACCTATATTACCGACCACAGTTTTTCAGTTCACTGAATGTTTTTTTGAACCTAAGAACTTTCTTTGTAAATAAAATATCGAGCTGAAACTTTGGGAAATGTATTAGAGTACAATAAAGTACGTTTAGATACTGCATTTTGGTAGGAACTTCACTTAAAATGATTTCATCTTTTTTCTGAACCTCAACATTTTTTGAACTTTCGAACTATTTTTATACATAAAATATCGGTCTCAAACTTTGAGAAATGCAAGAGCCGAAAGAAAACTACGTTTAAGTACAAAGCTTAATAATAAAAGATGTAAAAAAATATATTTCAACAATCAATTCATAAAATTGTGCTTCGATATGCAGTTACTGGGAAATCCGGAAACGTACTTAAAGATAAGTAATTCATAACAATTCATTATAATTTCACGATAAAAGAAAGAAAACAAAGGAAATTCAAATCTTCAAACTAAAAATAGCGCCGTGATTATGAACCGGGGGCGGGGGG
>NC_046662.1:79343892-79345201 GCF_010883055.1 Belonocnema kinseyi | reverse complement strand
TATATGTGTGTGTGTCTTTGGTGACGGTCTGAGAAGACGGCCACATACTAACTTCCATATATCACAACGCTGCTGAAGGCTGGTGACCTTCTCAGCATGAAAACAAAAACACAAACCCAAGACGACCCTCTCGCTTCCAGTTCTACTTCTCCTCATCTCCCAACCCTCCCTTATTAGCTGAAGTTTTTGGTGGAACTGACGTTAGAACTACAATCTCCACCATATGACGATTTGATACTTAACTTTGACATGATTTCGACTCAGAAAATAAACTTATTGCATAAAGCTGTTAGTTGGGCGTATAATCTAAACAATGAATAATACAAACTACAAAATAGCCTCCAAAGAACTGGAACTTTTAATGACAAAAGGCTTGCACACGGAAAATCTAAAGGTCATGTTTCAGGCGACGAATGCAGACTGGGTGTTTGGAATGCTAGGGGAGTAAATGATCTCAAGGTAAAAGAATTGCGTGAAACTATGGACGTGAAGAAACTAGATATTTTATGCGTGCCCGAAACAAAGAAAAAGGGATGCGAAACTAAAGACTATTTATTTTAGCATGCTACGCGCCGGTTGATAGTGATCCTAGAGAAGTAAAAGACGCCTTCTGGGACACTTTAAATGACATAATAAACATCTGCGAACATGGGGAAAGAATAATTCTACTAGGAGACATGAACGGTTGGGTGGGCATCCAAAATCAGGATACGGAAAGAGTATTAGGTAGTTTTGGGGATCCAAGAACAAACTATAACGGAGATAAATTAGTTGGTCTATGCTTAGAAAGGGGTCTGTTTATTACAAATACTTGGTTTAGGCATAAAATGATCCACATGTACACCTGGTCTAAAGGAAATAGCCGCAGTATAATTGACTTTGTTGTTGCGGATGAAAGACTTAGAGAGTTAGTCAAAGATACAAGGGTCATGAGGGGTCCTGAATGCAATACTGATCATTACCTTCTGATCTCAAAACTTAACTTAGGTCGGGGTTGGAGAAAAAAGAGACCCAAGAAAGCAAAACAAACGCGAATCAAAATTGAGACCCTACAGAAACCGGATGTGCGAACAGATTTCCAAAATAAGATAATCGAAAACATAGATAGGGCAACATGGGAGGACCGTATAAAAAACAAAGATTTAGAGGGCGCCTGGACAATGTTACGGGATATCCTTGTTAGATACGCGATCGAAGTGTGTAGTATCGCAGTTGTAGGAAGAATGTCTGGTGATGCGTGGTGGAATGAGGAAATTCAGGCTGCCCAAAAAGCAAAAAGAGAAGCGTACAAGAGAACTTTGAACATCGC
>NC_046662.1:79340460-79343792 GCF_010883055.1 Belonocnema kinseyi | reverse complement strand
TCTATTAACAGTCTGGGCACATTATAAAAGCTTTAATTATAATTAGTCTATAAAGATGTAGATGTAAATTTTCAGTCAAAATTCGAGTGTGAAAAATTTTACATGACTGTGCGGCTTAATTAAAAAGAAATATGATTTACTTAAGTAATTTTGATTTTTTTAATTTTTAAGCGAATTTAGAACTATATTCAAACATTTTTTTTGCACATTATTAATATTTAATTTTAAAAATCAAAAAATCTTATTCAGCTCATTACTGCTTTCAAAAGTTTCGTTTTGATAGCATGGTTTAGTGTACTTTGTCAGTTTGGTCTTATTAAAACGTCGACTCTTGTGTCAAATGTTGTTGAAATGTGTCAAATTGAATTTTATGTGACAGTTAACACGGGTATTAATGTATTCAAAACTAAGAAACTTACATTTTGAACAAAAAATTAATTAGTCAAACTTTTAATCTAAAAAAATAATTTTAAACTATAAAGAAACGAATTTTCTACCAAATAGTTAATTTTTTAAACTAAATTATTGAACTTCCAAAACAAAATAAAGAATTTTCTATATAAAACAGTTGAATTATCAAATAAAAATATGAATATTTGATAAAACAAGTTAATTTCATACCATAAAAGACGAATTTCCAACAAAATGCAAGAAATCTCAAACCAAAAATTTAAATTTTCAACTAGACGAATTTTCAATAACAAAAAAAAACGATTTTTAAACAAAATAGTTTAATTTTACCTAAAAGCTGAATTGTCACTTAAAAAAGAACCATTTTCAATCAAAAATTAAATAGTTAAATTTTCAATTAACGAAGTAATTTTTCAAACAAAAAAAGGAACTTTCAACAGAAGAGTTCAATTTCCAGCCAAAGAGATCCATGTTTAATGAAAAAGATACATTTTTAAACCAAATGAAAAATTTCCTACCGAAAAAAACGAATGTTTAGCCAAGTTCAAGAATTCTTAACCAAAAAGTTGAATTTTCAACTAAAAAATATAAATTTTTAAACAAAAAGATTAATTTTAAAACCAAGAAGACCAAATTTCAATCACATTCAAGAATTCTCAACCAAAAAGATGAAATTAAAAAAAAAATATATATTTATTTTATACCAAAAAATTTTTTTTACTAAATTTAAGAGTTCTAAACCAAAACTTTGAAAAGTACTACGATAAAAGACGTGTTTTCAATAAAATGTAAGAATTTCCATAAAAAAATTGAACTTTAAGCTAACAAATGAATTTTTAGACAAAAAGATTAATTTATTACCAAAAAAGATGAATTTATAATGAAATTCAAGAATTCTCAACCAAAAAGTTTAATTTTCAACTAAAGACGATGCATTCTTAAGCAAAAAGTTTAATTTACTACAAAAAATACGAATTTTTAACAAAATTCAAGAGTTTAGGGACGATCCTTTTTTGCATAACATTTTAATATTTATGAAAGAGAAATAGTTAAAATTGAAAAATTTAAAGAATAATATTCTCCGTCTTGAAAGTCTACTGCTGAAGAATCGCTATCCGATTCCTTATCTGCAAAATTATTGGGTTACAATATTATTTGTATTTAAAATTAAAAAAAATATAACAGTAAAAAGAATAATATAAAAAAGAACCATGAGAGCTTGCTTGTTCTTCATTTGAAATATAATCTGAGACAACTTTTTCGTGAAGCTTTGGGATATTCATGATAGCAGATAATCTGACATTGGGTTCCAATGTTTCAATTTTATTTTGTATATACATAGCTTTTTCCTTAGCTGACATATCGGATTCAGAACTGTAAACAAACTCCTTTGAGCTTAACAGCTTCAGTCTGTCAATAGCATCTTCATACGTTTCTATAATATAAATGGATCAATTAAATAGTCTTTTTGGCACTGCACAAATTTTAATTTCAATTTTTATTGTAATTTGCGACCTATGACAAGAAAATGTTAATGAAAATACTTTTTTTTTTACTTACTTGATTGACCAACCAGCTGAATATGGTATTCCGGCCAATGATCAGGGGAATCTATCTCGTTTTCAACTAAAGTGTAGAGAACTTTAATCGTTTTTTCCGTGTAAGGAGTTGGCATAAATTTGGTGACAAATGACTTCTTTTTTATGTCATATCTGATCCATTTTAATGGGACGCAATCGATGCTTCTTTGAATATTTACACCCCTTTGAACAAATTCGACTAATTGAAACGGATCCACTGCCAGATTCATTTTATTTCAACTGTAACAAGATATAAGAATTGACAATTTTAAACTTTGCAAATTTACCACGTGTTGATTAGTAATTAGTTTGATCAAAATACTTCTTTTAAACTTGAAAACCGGAGTTGAATTTTCAACTAAATATGTATAACAAATGATATAATATATTTAATTTTAGCAATGGAAAAAATAATAAATCTGTATATTTAAAATGCATGCATGACAATAAATTGAGGTTATGTTTATAAGCTTGCAAGCGATAAAAAATATATAACGTATATACCTTTCGTGACTCGGTGAATGGCTCCAAGACTGTAGAATATTAAATTTTTTGATCGATATAAATAACTACGCACTCTCACCTTCTTATGAAATAAAACACTATTTTTTATCACTCACGCAACTGCTTAAGGGCATGTGACACAGCTAAATACCTGTATTACCGACCAGTGTTTTTCAGTTCACTGAATGTTTTTTTGAACCTAAGAACTTTTTTCGTAAATAAAATATCGAGCTGAAACTTTGGGAAATGTATTAGAGTACAATAAAGTACGTTTAGGTACTGCATTTTGGTAGGAACTTTATTGAAAATGATTTCATTTTTTTTCTGAACCTTAACATTTTTTGAACGTTCGAAATTTTTTTATACAAAGCTTAATAATAAAAGATGTAAAAAAATATATTTCAACAATCAACTCCAATGGCATCAGCCGGTAACGTTGTACACGAAAATACGAATCCACCAGAGCCTCGTCTAGTGGCCGCCAGGTTTCGTATTTTCGTGTACAACGTTACCGTTGGAATTATTATTATTATTATTATTATTATTATTACACAATTAAGCCATTTCCCTTTCGGGGTAGGCGTGACTAACTAGGCAGGGGAAAGGAGTAGTGTGTGGAAGGGATAGAGATTTTTCAGATTGATCCAGAATTCTCGTGCTATTTAAGTAAATAATACGTTCGTTCCGCAACACTGCTCCGACCCAAGTTGCTGATCAATCTCTCTAACAATCACTCCAAGCGAAGAACCTCACGAAGTCGTTATGTAAGGTTCCCCACTTGGGTCCATTAATAGCCAAGGTCTTTGTTTCAGGCGTCATTCACTCTACTAACACTCT
>NC_046662.1:79337059-79340360 GCF_010883055.1 Belonocnema kinseyi | reverse complement strand
AAAGTATGTTCTTTATTAATTTATGACCTTATTGCTCTTGTCGAAAATGCATTTGGTAGTAGCTACACTGCAAAAAAGACATTTGCTACAGAATATAATTTGCAGATACCTTTCAAAACATTTGAAGATTTTCAAAGTTTCGATGAAAAATTAAGGACTGAGGATGGAAGAAATTCTCGTTTTGTAAGTTTTAAATTATGACTTTTATATAACTTTTATGTAAATTTCGCTAGCAGCTTTATTATTATTAAAATTTAAAAATACAACATCCGTCAATGTGAATTAATTCAATCTGAGTAGTTCAGATTCAGAGAAAATGGTATTTTTGTAAATAAATCATCTACTTATTTGCAGAAAGCTTCTTTGACGCTCTTACTCGACAAAGAAGGTTTTATTCGTAAATCGATAACTAACATGATCAGAAAATGCTTTTCGAGGGAATTGTGTATGCAATTCACAGCTGTTAAGAGAGTAGGACGAAAAGAACTATTTAAAGACTATATTATGTGCTCTTCTATTTTAGGTAAGAAAATTATTACTTTAATTATTTAATTTATATTCATAATGTAATATTATTGTATAATTTATTTTATATGCATTTCAACATTTATTTATTTATTTAGTATTTATTTAGTAATGCTAAGGACTGGGATGGAAAAAGAAGGTTGAGAGAACCCCCGCCATTAAACTGATTTAACCTTCTTTATATAAGTTAACTAAGCATGCTTCTAATTTTATTATTTTAGATTATTAATTCTTTAAAATATTGAATAAATTCAAGTATTATACGTTTGATATACGATTTTATTCTTTTATTTTAAAATCCCTTTTAATTAAAAATAATACAAAGACACTAATATGGGCCCATTCGGGGCCAGATCGGGGCCAGATCGGGCTATATTTAGGCACAGTACTTGGGCCCCGATCGGGTATCGCGTTTCATTTCGAGTCTGGCCCCATCTAGATAGCCCTATTTGGGCCAAATTCTGCCAGACCGGGCCCCGATCTGATCCATATTGAAATTTCTGCACGGGATGTCGTGATTTTGTTTGCCGAGTTAAAAGAACTCCTCAAAACCAATCTGAGTCTTATAGTGAAGGCAGTTGAGCTCTGTTGACCTTAATTCTCCTCTGGTTAAATTTACTGTTTTGCATTTATCTAGTCTGAAATTCATGTGAATATCATTGGAAAGCTGTTTTGTAACATCAATCACTTGCTGCAGATTATGATCTATACCAGCGTACAACTTCGGTTTATCCATGTATAGAAGACGGTTCAGCCGATGACCAGATGGGCAGATTTTGTTCGGAAGGAAACTCTTGCTTGTAGTCAATGTATGCCATGGTGTTTACTACCCCTCGAATTTTCACAGCATTCATTTTGTTCTTCTCCAAGGATTTCATTCTCGTGTCAGTGAAAATATACCTTATCTGCAATGACAGCTGTAAGGCGTTTATAAATTGTTGGAAGACAGACTATCATTCGGAATTTTGATGGATTTTAAGCTTCTGGTTTGTAGGAAACATATACGTAGTACCTTTAAGCACAAAGCCTTGCATTAGATCCGGGTGCTTAATGATCTTCTGAAAATACCTTGACAACGCAGGTTGCACACTTTTTCGTTACAATATGCAGGATGCATGTTTCTTTCAAAAACTGACTTCTTATATGTTCAAACAAATAGTCGCCTGTTTGTTGATTTTTAACTTTATCCAAATTTTCCGACGAATTACGAAAGAGGATAACAAAACTCATCAAAGTTATAAACGCAAAATAAGAATGTTTGAATTCTATGAAAATATATAAAATTTTTAAGAAAATATTTTCGGTTTTGGTGTAGAACCTACCTTATTTGACATTGATTCGATTAACATGTACTTTACTGTAGTTTCACTGACAAATATAAATAAAAGATTTATTATTATTATTACACCATTAAGCCATTTCCCTTTCAGGGTAGGCGTGACTCATTCGGCAGGGGAAAGGAGTAGTGTGTGGAAGGAATAGAGATTTTTCGGATTGATCCAGAATTCTCGTGCTATTTAAGTAAATAACAAGTTCGTTCCGCAACACTGCTCCGACCCAGGTTGCTCATCAATCTCTCTAGCAATCACCCCAAGCGAAGAACCTCACGAAGTCGTTATGCAAGGTTCCCCACTTGGGTCCATTAATAGCCAAGGTCTTTGTTTCAGGTGTCATTCACTCTACTGATACTCTTTTTATTAACTATTTGCCGCCATACTTTCCTGTCCTGGCATACTTCTCTAGCTTCTTTTATGTCCATGCATTTTTTCATGCAGGCTCTCGTGTTTCTGTGACTTCTTATGTCTCTTCTAAGTAGAGTCTCATTCACACATTGTAACCATTCTTTCCGCGGTCTACCTCTGGGCACGTTGCCATTTACTTTACCTTGATACACTTGTTTCGTTAGTCGTTCTTATCTTTTTCTTGATAAGTCCATGTCTCGCTACCGTATAGTACAGTCGGTACAAATATAGAATTATGTATTGCCATTTTAGCTTTAGTTGATATATTTTTACTTCTGATAAGGGGACCTGCTCTACCAATAGCCTTCTTACCTTCATTTATTCGTCTATCTAATTCCTCATCTATCTTCCCGTCCCTAGCAAATAAGCTACCAAGGTATACGAACTTATCAACTTGTTCAATTCTCTCATCATTTAATAAAATATTGTTTAGCGTTTTCCCACTCCTTCCTTCGAACACCATAGTTTTGTCTTATTTGCGTTAATTTTGAGGTCCACGCTCTTCATGCTTGCATCTAGTTTATTCAACATTCTTTGTAGGTCTTCGATAGACTTTGCCATAACAACCTTATCATCTGCGAACGCTAACCCTCGTACCCTTACATCCATTGACTCCATACTCTTTCAGAATTTCCCAAAGTTTACTTCTATCTACCTTGTCAAAAGCTTTTTCTAGGTCAACAAATGCACAGAAAACTTTTTTTCCTACTCTCAAACTTTTTTCTGTTATTTGCTTTAAGCTAAATATTTGATCCGTAAATGACCTTCCTGGCGTAAACCCACTTTGGACTTCCCAAATCTTTGTTTCTGTTATTTTCATTACCCTACGAATAAGTATTTTTGAATATATTTTACTTACAGTGCTTAATAAGCTAATCCCTCTGTAATTATTGCAATCGCTTTTATCTCCCTTTCTCTTGTATATTGGTACTATAACACTATGTAACAAGATTTTTGTCCCTGGGTTGTAATTGTTATTTCCTAGTCAGTTAGGTCCCAAAAGTATAGAAAACAGCTATTGTCCCAAGATAACT
>NC_046662.1:79281834-79336959 GCF_010883055.1 Belonocnema kinseyi | reverse complement strand
AATCTCATTGTCCTGGTCACAAAAGCAAAGTTTCCGAGGAATATCAGGTGGTTTCCATATTTTTAAGACATAACAGACTAGGAAATAACAATTACATCCCAATGACTGAGAAATTTTTTATTTTTGTTACATAGTATCTTTACATAGTATCTTTACTTTCTTTAACTAATCATTTAAGTATCCTGTTTTCGCGTCTATAATCATTTCTATGTCTACTTATTTCCTCATTGCTAAGACCTGCGATGTTCAAAGTTCTCTTGTACGCTTCTCTTTTTGCTTTTTGGGCAGCCTGAATTTCATCATTCCACCACGCATCACCAGACATTCTTCCTACAATTGCGGTACTACACACTTCGATCGTGCATCTAACAAGGATATCCTGTAACATTGTCCAGGCGCCCTCTAAATCTTTGTTTTTTATACGGTCCTCCCATGTTGCCCTATCCATGCTTTCGATTATCTTATTTTGGAAATCTATTCGCACATCCGGTTTCTGTCGGTTCTCAATTTTGATTTGCGTTTGTTTTGCTTGCTTGGGTCTCTTTTTTTCTCCAACCCCGACCTAAGTTAATTTTTGAGATCAGAAGGTAATTATCAGTATTGCATTCAAGACCCCTCATGACCCTTGTATCTTTGACTAACTTTCTAAGTCTTTCATCCGCAACAACAAAGTCAATTATACTGCGGCTATTTCCTTTAGACCAGGTGTACATGTGGATCATTTTATGCCTAAACCAAGTATTTGTAATAGACGGACCCTTAAATTGCTGGCTAATAAAACTATTTTTTTACTTTCAATTTGAACATATTTTCAAACATCTTTACTAGGTTTGGTTAAAATACCATCTGTCTTTTAAAAATCAAAATTTGGAAGCATTTTAGGATCTTCAAAATTTCAAAAGCTTTAAATATTTGATACATTTTCAAACTCTATCAAAGAATTTTCAAAAATTTCACCAGATTTTAGCAGATTTCAAAGGGTTTTAAAGGATTTTAACAGTTTTCAGAAATTTGAATTGTAGATTATAGGGTTTCAAAGCTTTCAGAGTATTTTAAAAATATTCCTAGGCGTGTCAAGGGGTTTTAACAAATCTACGCGATTTTACAGTATTTTATAGATTTAAAAAAATCAATGCATTTTTAAGGATATGAGAGAATTAATTATTTTAAAAGATTCCAAGAGATTAAAAAAGATTTAGAAAATTTCAAGAAAATATAAAAGGATGCCAAAGATCTCAAAGGTATTCCAAATTTGTCTAGAGTCTTTTAGGCAGTAAAGGAAATATAATACAATTCCAAGGGACTTCTAGGTATTTCAAGGGATTTTTATGAATTGTCTTGGATTTTATAGCGTCTCAAATGATTTCAAAGATTTAAACATTATTAAAGGAATTTAAAAAATATTTTAAATGCTGATATGTTGTACAGGATTTTCGAAGAGTTCTAGGAATTTTAAAAGGGTATCAAAGATTTCTGGGGATTTCAAAAGGGCATCAAGGATATGAAAGGATTCCAAGGAATTTAAAAAAATGTCTACAAAACTGCAGAAAGTAAGTGAAACGGAATACAATTTTGAAGGAACAATCCAGGGATTCAAACGGATTTATACAGATTTCATCATGCCTCAGAGGATTTCACAGATTTCAACATTTTTAAAGGAATTCTAGAAGATAATATAGACTTATAGATGATTTACTGAATTTCAAAAGATTTCTAGGAATTTCACCAAATTTGAGGGATTTTAATTTTTTAAGGTTTTTAAAGATTACAGCGTATTAGTTAAAAAGATTCTGAGGAATTTCATGCGATTTTAAAGAATTTCGTAGGATTATAGAAAATTGCAAGAGATTTAACAAAGAACCACGCACATTTCTTAAGGAAAAGTGGTTTCGCTTAATTTGGTTGAATTTGCTATATGTTTTGTATCTCAACGTCCTGAACAAATGTCTCCATGGTGGCAAAACCCAAAACCCTCCGGGTTGCGAGATTAGGCCCGCTGCAGTCAGTAGCACCCGGTATTTGCTCTGCTTGATCGGCTATTGACTCTACTTGGAAAAGGTGTTTCGGTTAATTCGGCTGAATTTGTTCTATGTTGCGTAGCTCGGCATCTCGAACAAATGTCTCCGTGGGCGCACTGCCCGAAACCTCCCGGGTTCCGAGATAAGGTCCGCTGAAGTGAGTATCATCGGGTATTAGCTCTCTTAAAAATAATGTGTATTATAAAATTTTAAATAGAATAATTGCTGTTCAACTCAAATACAAGGAGTATTTCAGACTTTGACATCAAGTTAAGGTTAAAGAAAAAGAAACATCTCAAGGTCAAATTGTTTTTTTCAACAGCAACCCCTTTTTATCACGCCGCAAATGAAATTAGCGTAGAATTCTACATTCTGATTTAAGTTTTACCGTAAATTCAAGACAATAGTAAATAGTTAGGGTGACCATGACCTTGTTGAATTTCAGAATCATGTTTGCATTACTCTGAAATACATCAAAACGGCTGACCATTGCCGCTTGCATTAGCATTACCCAGAGTTCACCACGCGAAGGTTGCAAAGTCGCACTTAACTCCTTAGTCATCGTCATTCTTTCAATCTTTACAGTTATAGAGTTAATCAGTATTATTTTTTTCTGATTTCGGATCGCGAAGTTGTGAAAAGTTTTATATTTGTTTGTATTTCAGTGTACTGTAGAGTCAATTTCGCGATTATTAATACCATAACGTAGTCACAACTAAGTCCTTTCTAGTATATTTTTCCATTCAACAAATGTCTATTCTTCACCATCGACTATAAATTCTCCTATTCCGGCACCATCGTCACCATTATTCCTATTTCCGGCATCCTGAATATATAGGAGAAGCACTATACTGGAATATTTTATGTGCTGTTGGTGTCGAGCCTAGTCGAGGAACTACAAAATACTCGCAACATGAGCACAACAACCCAAAGTTTTTGCTCCAGCTTTGCAGGTGCAATAATATTCTAACATATATCCGTCTCCGTTTCCCTGTTGATCGTTTTCAACTTCTCCTACTCGAAAAGTTATCCATAATTGTGACGAGTAGCGTTTCTAAATCTAGAGTAAATTCTGATCCTCACAAAAGCCTGGTCATCTCTGTTTTTATCAAGTTCGATAATAGCGGTACTCTCATGTTCGAATTTGTCCTGAACATATGAAGGAGCTAACTCAAGTTGGTATGGGCCGATCGCCAGTTGACGTAAATATTGAAGATGTAATCGAGGAAACTTAGCAACGTCTTCCTGTCTCAAACGTTCCCGCGCGGTGGTGCTAACATATTAATAAATAGGTTCATAAAGAAAGTATTTATACTTGATCTAAAACAAAATAACTAAACCACTATATTTTGTTGTACAAACTTACAATTATTTAATGAGCTACGTCAAAACAGTGTTCTCTTGCTTCCAGGATCCAAGAAGATCGATGTGGTTTAAAAGGTATAATACGATTACAAGTGAAAATATTGATGCCAACATCGTGACAGTATCCAAATAAGCTTTTGACCTTGAACTAACCTTAACATTTGATCTCAAGATTATGGTCAAGCTCATATTCGGATGTGGAATTCTACGCTCTTTTCATTTACAGCGTCGTAAAAAGGGGTCGCTTTTTTATGCTAATGAAGCTCGAGGTATCTCTATTGATCATAATCATGAATGTCCAATGTACGCTGAGGCTAGAAAATGGTTAATAGATCAGACATTAGACATTAGTGCGAGCGAACAAATATTAAATATTCTAAACGCAGAAGCCGATTCCGACGTCAGAAAATTATATCGATGTTTTGTGAATATCTCTGCAATAAGAGATCTTATGGGGGATGAATGATTTATATAATTAGTTCGTAACGTAGTATTCTTCTGTATTTACACTTTAAATTACTTTCGAACGTTAACTCGAAACTCATTCGTATAGGCTAATGGCCTAATCAATTTAATAAATACACTGGAATAAATACAAATTTGTTCAGGTCGCTGAGATACAAAACATATAGCAAATTCAACCAAATTAACCGAAATCACTTTTCTTTAAGAAATGTGCGTGTTCCTTTATCAGAAATTTCAAACCCTTTTGTAATGTTATATTACAAGATTTCAAGGTTTTTTTAATACTTCAGTGGATTTCACAAACTTCAAAACATGTAAGAGCTTTCAGGATATTTAAAAATATTTTAAGGCATTTCAAAGAATTTAACCAGATTTCATGAAATTTTAAGGGGTGTTAGAAGATTTCAAAGATTTTGTCATTTTTAAAAAAATGTTGATTTCAAGATGTAATGTATGGTTTTTTACTTGTTATTTATGGGATTACTAGGCCTTTCAAAAGATGTAAGAGGTTTTCATTTCCGAGGAATTTTAAAGGATTGAAGAGTTTTGATTGTTTTAAATCCGGGAATTTTAAAGATATTTCCAAATTTATAAGAAGTTTCAAATAATTTTCTTGAGTTTCAAAAAATTGCAAAGGATTTCAAAATAAATAAAAAAATTTATTATGATTATAAGAAATTTCTATATATTTAAAGGGATCTAAAAAAATTGCTGAGGTTTCAGTGGGTTTATAAGAATTCAAGATTTTATGGAATTCGGAGGTACATATATCTGAGATACGATACAGATTCAAAGATGTTTTACGACTATATGAGATTTTATTCGATTCTTGTGGGGAATTTATCGAGGTTAAAACTGTTTCAAAAGGTTTTCAAACCGAATGCGTTATCTGCACGATGAATCTCGATTGTGGAAGAGTCCAGATGTCAAGCCATTTCGAGCGCGGATAGAACTCTGATGAGTGACCACCTGCGACCTTATCACCGGGTTGTGCGTTCTATGCATTTTGAATAATTTCGAGCGTGAGGCTTCAAGCTGAAGATGATTGTGTGTATTCGATGTCTAAAGTCGAATGTCTGCCTTTAAATTCGAGTCTCGAAAAACCGACTGAACTCGGCGGAGGTCGTTTTCTGCAGTTTTCCTATCCCCTGCCTAAACTTCGATGTAAATGCTAGTACTTCTAATAAAGTCGGATGCAGCCGCCCGTTATCACTGTTTGTGGTTTAATTCATGCAGTCATTCTAAACCCACATTAGTCAAAGAAAAATGTTCACAGTTCCATAAATAGTGAAGTGGAGTCATCTCACGGTGTATGTACTCATGATAAAGGACTAGCAGCGACTCGCTTTTTCAATGAAAGATTTAAGTTTTCAAGTTAAAAAGTCGATTAGTTCATAAAACAATTGATTTAGCATGATCCGTGGGTATAAAAGACTATAGGATTTTCGAAGATTTCAAATGATTTGAAGAAGGTATCTTAGGATATCGAAATTTAAAAGACCAAGGGATTTCAAAGGATTTTCAGAGAACTTCTTATCTAAGGATTTCTATGGATTTGCGGAATTTCAAATAGTTCAAGGCATTTCACCATAGGTTTCGCCATAGGATTAGAAAAAAAAATAAGATTTCCAGATAATGCTATGTCTTTCAAGGGATTTAAACATATTGACAATTTTCCCAGAAATTTTCAATATTCCCTTTATTTCAGAATTCCGTTTTTCAAAGCGAAAAATCAACATTTATATTCAGAACAAATGAATTTGTAAAGTCTGATAGAAATCGAAGGGGCCGGCTTGTATCTTAAGGCCAGCTTATCTTGCGAATCGGTGCTCTCCTCGATCGAGAATTGCAAATTGGTCAATTACTATGCATGTGCACGACGCGTTTCAAACTCGATCTGGCCCATTGGCTCATAACGATTGATTTTTTATCAACTCTCTTTATTCTATATCAATTAAATTCATTTTTTCAACCTCTTCAAAATTTTATAGTTTTATTTTATGCGCAACATAAATATTAAGTATAATCACTTAAATGTGAATAAATGTTTCTTTCATTTCTAGATAAAAATATAGGGCTCGGATCAGGATAAAGCAGTATCATTCTTAGCATAGTCAAAATGAATTTGTAAATTAAAAGCATTTTTCAACAATATTCTTCCAGCTTGAAGCTTTTTGAATCTGGATTTAAAATATTTCTCTCTGAGCTATTAAACTTGTGAACCTGTATTATTTTTAAATGAGAAAAGTTTATTATTTATATTAATTTTGAACATGAAGTTATTAATTTTTCATTTATTCAGACTTCACAGTCCAAAATGGACACGAAACCTCGGAAAATAGGACTACAGAGTACATAATTATCATTGGCTTTCTAATGTCTGCACAATCTAAATTAAATTTCAAATTGAGATCATTTTTTAACAATAATATTTCATTCTAAAGAATTCCGAATCTGGGTTGAAAATATTTTTCTTTTAACTGTTAAACTTGTCAACTTGGATTATTTTTAAATAAGAAAAGTTTATAATTTACATTAATGCTGAACATCAGGAGCATTATTTTAAACTTTTTCGACTTAAAATTACTAGATAATTGAGGATTTCAATTTCTACTATAATTCAAATATGAAATTATTATATTTTTAAAATTATTTAGACTTTACAGCCCAAAAATTTTTTAAACCATAGGAAATAGGGTGATTTTTTTTAAAAGAAAATAGGGTAATGAATTCTTTTGCATTAAGTTCATAGAAATATCATATTATTGATTTTTCCATAAATTTATTGAATTTTCAACTAAAAGAAACAAATTTTAAATCAAAGAATTAAGTTTTTAAGTTAAAATGTCGACTATAGTTTAATAAACAATTGACAAGTTGTTGAGTTAAAAAAAGAATATTATCAACCATACAATTAAATTTAAAATCAAATAGTTGAGAAATTTCAAGCAAAAAAGGTGAATTTTCAATAAACGTAATTGAAATTTCAGCCAAATAGTTGCATTTTCAAACCTGCAAAGATGAATTTTTAACCGAATGGTGAAATTTTCCAACCAGAAATATTTTCAATCTAGTAGTTGAATTTATAAACCAAAAGGATGAATTTTCTATTTAACAGTTGAATTATCAACATAAAAAGTTATGTTTTTAACAAAAAGTATCATTTTTAACGAAGAAGATGAATTTTCCACCAAATACTTGAATTTAAAAAAAAAATTTTTTGAAGCAAAAAGACGATTTTTTTAGCAGAAAGTTGATCGTTTTGAACTAAGAAGATAAGTTTTTAATTAAATAATTTAATCTTTACAAACGAAATTAATTCTTAAACAAATTCTTATAAGATATTTAAATTTTTAAAAAAAGTTTATTTTCAATCCATAAAGATGACGTTTCCATAAAAAAGATGAATTTTCAATCAAATAGTTGAATACAGAAAAAAATTAATGTTTAACCAAATCGTTAAACTTTTAATCAGAAAAGACGAATTTTTAACAAAATCGATATATTTATAAGCAAATGATTGAATTTTAATGTCAAAAGACAAATTTTTTAGAAGAAATTTAAATTTTGAATAAAAAAGTTAATTTTTAACCAAAAATTAAATCGAAAAAAATGGGGAAAATAAAGCAGAATTTTCTTGAAAATAAGGGGACAAAAGGAATATAAAAAAGAAAGAAAAGTAGAGAAAATGTAAAGTCTGTAATTGAATTTGAAATTAATCGTTTTAAAACCGACACAACATTAGAAATTGTTTAATGTAGAATGCTATTAACTTTTTAAGTATGAGGCTTTATTGAAAAATTATTCAATTTTTTTATTTTCTCAATTAAAATGTACAAGTTTTCTAGGTTCGAAGTACAATTTTGGAGGTTTCATTGTGATTAAAATTTAAACTACTGAGTATTTAGAACCTCTGAAGAAGAAGAAAATAAAACAGAAAAAGTCGAGCAGTGAAAATGTTTCAGTTTCATAGCTTATTACTTATTTCTAAATATAAAAGAAGTATTTACGTAAATGTGAAGGGTCGAGAGTAGTCATAAGGCATGCTTATAAGAAAAAACAATCGCTTTATTTAATATCTTCTCTATCGCTAATAAACATATTTTTTAAATTGATAAACCACAGAATTCAACCATCGCTCACTCTTTCACTCTTGAAAAACAATCGCTCTTTGAGCTCTTGCTAACTAAAATATTTTACACCGGAAGTGCCGTCAGAATCGAAGAAAACTTACACAATTTTTTTGGTGTACAATAATGAATATTGATAAAAACCAGATATACATTATAATTATAAATAATCGCAACGAAGCATCGATGTCTCTTTTTTTGCCATTTCTTAACTACCTGCTTAATTAACTTACTTAGGCGACTAATTACATTAATGGTATCATACAATCTTCCCGTGTCTACATACACACATTGGCTCGAGATCTCGAAGTTTTGCGAATTTTTCTTCGAGCGTTCATAATTCATTAAAATTGACAGCAAAAGATCTAGAAAAAAATGTACACACTTTTATTTTAAATTGTGCTCACTAAATGGTTTTATCAAATTCTAACTGCTTTGGAATTTTCATAAAATTTGATAATATTACCATATAACATCCTAAATTTTTACTCTTCTAATTAATTATTTAAACTATTGTCGCTCGAAAAAAAACTCGGGTTCTATCAATCGATCGAGCCAGTTTAAAATTATCTTTGGTCCTCTAGCCGATATGAATCTTTGCCGGACAGTTGAAATTTAGCAATAAAAACCAACAACCCTGTCTTTCTTCACCCCTCTATATCCAATCTTATGGTTTCTAAATCGCAAACACAATCACGTGCAGAAAAAATACAGTGCGTTTTTATAATATTTTCCTCATTAAATCGGGTGCTTTTTACTTTTTACAGGTGCTGGAAAACGTGAAATTGTCCATCTTGGTTTCTCATTAATAATATTTTAACGTTTCTCTTCTGTACAGATATTCTGGATTTTAGAGGATGAATTTACACCCTATTTACAAAAAAGTTGATCTAACAATCAATTTTTTAAATTTACATTTTCACTTTTAGTAATTTGTATCATTTTCATTTTCATTAGTCACTACTTTAAGTATCGACCGCAGAAATAATATTTTTTTCGCTGTTTGACGTATAACAAACTCCTCTTTGGCACCAATAAAATATAAGAAATTGTTGAATAATAAATCGAATTTGGAGGAAGGAGGATGCTTTCCTCCTCCTTCATTTTTTGGTCTTCAAAAATAGTTTCGATCAAAATGTACAGATTTTCCGAATTTCCGATATATTTTTTTTCATTGTTCAATGGAACAATTTTTCGAGACGGACGGCTTTGGCTTCGACGGACTATGACATGTAATTAACACATGTACGTATGTACACGGTCGTGATTCACGCAAGATAATGCCCACGAACTCAAAGAAAAATGTATAAATTAGATTTTTTTCTTTAACCTCGGGTGCGTCTAAAATTTCCGTTAATCGATCTTACGTTCAAATGGAAAATAAAATCGATTAAAACAAAGTTTTCGATTTTTATTTCTTGCGTTGCTGTCTACGTCTAATATAAATATAGTAACATACTTTATTAAATAGAATGATTCAGGTATGCGGTGACACCGAAAGGCACATGCAGACACTCTTTAATTATAATCGTAGATCTATGGGGGACACGTGCGCAGATTATTTTTATGTATAAAAAAATATATTTTTCAAATTATTATCAAGCTTGAATCAACAAAATATCAATACTTTGAGACTGAAAATCACGTGATGGATTGAATTGCGCACATGTACTGGTATCTATCGTATAAATATTTGCATAATGGACGGTTTAAGATTCTTTGACAGATCATTTTCGTTTGTTACTTCTCCCCTCCCTAATTCTTATTTTTATTTCCTCTCTCGTTATTAAGTACCATTATTACAACCGGCAGACCTTGGGAAATCAAATTATATTTTTTTATATCTTTGTAAACATTTAAGAATAGGTTAATTACTGATTGAAAATTTAATTTAATTTCATCAAACTGTCTTGGAGATAAAATCCGTTTAATAAAACTTTTTAGGGCATCTGCTGAATAAAGGATTTGACGCGGAGTAGCGTGAAGATGAAATCTCTTTAAAATCATCGGTGCAATCATAGTTTGTCGAGCCAGGTGATCAATCATCGATGCGTTTTATCATAAAATATGATCGATCGCAACACTCGCGTTAGAAAAAGGCAGTTCTGAATTTTGCATGTGCACTTGATTCTCCAGCACTCGCGATTATTGGCATATAATGATTGCAAAAAAAATGCACACGACAAGAAAGAAAGTAAAAAATATTGCAAGTCTCATGTACAAACTCTTTAAAGAGTACGACTCTTTTATTTATTTTTCCCAATCAGTGGTCGTTTATAGGTAATTAAATTAAAAGCAGTACTTAAGGATATTAAGTAGCCATCAGAATTCTGCTTGTGGCTACTTAAACTGTAAGGATACACTAATGACCAAAAATATTATGTTATTTTGCATATTAAATTGTATAAGACTCTTAATAAGGTTTTAAACTCACTGATTAAGCAATTTATTTCTCCCCTCTCATAAAAATAAAACGTAGGAGTACTTTATACTATTTTGATTTTTGATATTTCAAAGTCTGCTCGGTTCTGATAAGATAGAAAAAATCGAACGGTTCATCTACTCAAAATCCAAAGAAAAAATATATAATTTCAAAGTATAATCAAACAGAGAATTTTTACTTCGGATTTCTTTGTTTTCTTCCCGATAGATGAAACGCCGGGCACTAGTCTATTTTTTAAATGGAATTATTCGATGCCTGAAGGACTAAAATATGCACTCTGTGCAAATAAATAATATTATGAAATTGTGTGACCTAAAATCCTTAAATTTTGGTTTCACCTTTGAATTTTAAAATATACATTTTAGGTCGAAATTCGAAATATACTTAATTTCAACTACTACCAGGTATTGGTATCATGTGATAAGAAGATGTGGGAGGTGTTGTGTGTCTTACAGAAGGTGGTACCTGAAGAGATCTATAATCTAGGGCAGGTGCAGCAGGATGCTGACCTTCACGATGCCTTCTAAGATCAACTTTTCGTTGGAAAGCCTTTTCACAAAGACCACACTGGAAGGGTTTGTAGCCAGTGTGTTTTCTCATGTGGGTTATCAAATTACTGCTTTGAGAAAAGGCCTTTCCGCATACGACACATTTATGTGGCTTCTCACCTGGAACAGAAAAAGAAAACTCTGGTTAAAATCAGATCGAATTTTTTGAAGAAAATACATTTTCTATTTCCGTAAACTAATTGGAAAATTAGTATAATAAACGTCATGAAGGAAATTAAATTAAGTAAAATTGTGATAATATGAGCTGTATGTAGGATATGGAATTGTCCGCGAAGATTAGCCCAACGCAGCTGAATCAACTAATAACTCATGATATGTGTGCATGGTTCTTCGTAAAACGCTTTCAATAGGCATGAGCAAATCCATAAATTTATTGTCTGGAATCACCTGACATCGATCAATGTTTCAGTTTCATTTTGAAGAAAGGACTGCACTTATAAATAATTTACAGTAAATAAAAGAAAGATAAATGAGAAAGTAATAAGTAATTCCCATCCATGGTATGTTGAACAAAATAGTCGAACTATTAACCGGAAATGATGAATTTTTAACAAAAAAGTTGAGTTTTCTAGCTAAAACGTGAAATTATTTCAAAAACATTAAACCACCCTGGAATAATTTATCCATATAATGGAAAGCAGCATGCGGGTCTGAGAAAAAATGGTTAAATAAATCAATTTAAATAAATCTACACTATATCACCGCGTGGAATTTCCGATGATTTCACTCGTCGTTCATTCCACATTGTCACTTGATGTCTGACTAATTAACATAATCACAATCTGTGCTAACAGACCACCAATTCGAAAGAAATTTCAAAACAATTTTCTGCAGTGGTGTTATGTTTTCATAAAAAAAAAAACGTCACAAATGTTTTTATGGAAAAAACTGAGCAGGTCTAACTTTATAACGAATTTAAATAATTTTATTTTAGACTTTGGATAAGTCGATACTTTAATAGCTGAGGAAACATTGAGAGGAAAGTTTGATGCAATTTTTAGGGATATTTTACATGATTATTAAGTTGAAATATTAATGCTAAGCTAATGTTTGGCCATGGATAATTAGAGTGACAGTCAAGGTTTTTCAATAGGTGTTTGTTGAGGGTGTCAGCGACCCAAGAAAATATCGATTCTGAGGACTCATTACCGACCCCTTGTAATGACTTAAATATTTACCGAAAGGTTTGCTAGCAGCCGATTTTAATGATAGACTCTCTAGAAGACGCGATTCGTCGACTTTTAATTATGCAGGACATACTTAATGAATCGACAGGAATAATACCACTATGTTTCTGTTAACGAGCAAATCGATGAATCAGAATTAGGTCTGAATCGGATTCTAGAATTCAAAAGCGATTTATCAACTCTAAAGGATTTAATCCAGGCAATACCCAATTTCTTTATTAATTATAGTGACATATCTACCAGCTGGTTTCAAGTTCAGATTCAAATATTACACAATTTTAAAAGGTTTAATTTTACAATCTTCAATTTAATATTAATGCTTTCAACTACAGATTATTAAATTTTTTATCAGTTTATGAAAAAAGCGAATTTATTTGAAATATTGTTGGAAAATGTAAATTGTGTTTCGCCGAGAGCCCTTAGTCAAAAAATAAAAAAAGTACACCTTTTTATAATTGAGCGAGACTTTAATTTTATCTTAGACCTAAAAAAATAATTTTTGTAAGATATATTATTACATTATTGAATCGCCCTCCAAATTATTTTAAATATCTTCTAATATTGAAATAGTTGTAAACCCACTTGTGGCAACATTCAAGATAATTATACCAGAAAAATGTTTCTTGATGGAAACTTCCATAACTGCTTAAATAAAACTTAATACGCATGTTTCATGGCACAGTAAGAAAGTGTATTTAGGTTTTGAAGTTTTTTATTTACATTGATAGATTATATTATTCACTTTGAATTAGACAGAAGGCACAAGAATTTAAAACTTCAGATTTTCAAAATTACAATACCAGAAATAAATTATAAACCAAAAATATAATCGTACACCTTTTAAATCAATAGAATTAACCTTCAACCATAAAAAGGGACTTTTCACAAAGCGAGACGATATTAATTGCGAAAGTAAAATCAAATCTGAAAGGTTTCCGGTTAAAAAAAAATCCAGGCTGTTTGCCGGCTTCTTTCCAATGCTCAAAATTCCAAGTTAATTCCCGGTTTTCCCTGTAAGTAGCCAACCTGAATACTTATAATAAAATGAACTTGCATAACATTCTTTTTATTTTTATGAATCTTTCATTCACAAGTTTGAAATGTTAACTACTTTTATTTTTCTGGCAAATCTTTTAAATTTCTTTGATCTAGATACGTTTCCCCTTTAAGTGGGTTACTGACTAAAACTATGTAAAGTGATATCAACTCTGAAAGTCTTAATGACAATTGTTTTCAATTGGAGGATAATAAGTAAATTCACTCTTAGAAGAAAAACACATAATTTGATCTGCGAAGGGTTGAAGCACAATTCTGCGAACTTGAACGTAACCCTTCTTTTTTTTCTTATTGAACGCGAAGTAAAAGTTGTGGGGAAACACAAAGCGGTAGGAAATCAATTTGCAAAGACAATGCGTCTCCAATATATTTTCCATTATTTATAGTTCGACAGGGCAGTGACCGTCCACTGGAATACCGTGCTATGTATAACTTTTTTCATTGCATCTTTCTTCCCACTCTTTTTCCGGTAAATCATTCAAACCCGGGTTCATAGTTTCAAAGAAGAAACTTAATGGCGAGTAGTAGTTTGAATAAGAAATAGCTTCACTTTAATACCAGCAGTACCCGGTTTAGTCTTCCAGGCTTCTGACTCAGTTGAGAAATTCAAAATAGTGTCATAAGTAGCATGAATTTTGAACAAAAGTAGCAAAATAGCAATATGCAATTTAAAACCTATTAAGTCGAGGGGTTAACTATTTTTCAAGAACTATTTAAAAATACAAATATTTGAAATAATATTTAATAATACTGAAAAAGCTTTGAAAACCTATGAAATACTTTCAAATATATGAAATCCGTTAAAAACCTATAAGCCGCCAGAAAAATCTGTTGAAATCTTTGAAGCACAGTGAAGTTTTGTAGGATATGTTATTGAAGTCAATCCGCGAAGAATTTCGAAAATATGTGACAAAGTGAAAGAGTCTTTGCTTCAGAGAGGGATTTGAGAAAATCGTAGCATGAGTGTCATTTTTTTCAAAATAGTGTCAATAGTGGCGTGAGTCTGCGACCTGGTCTTATGTGTACGAAAAAAATACGCAACTAAGAATCTAGATTGATTACATTGCTTTTCCAATGTAGAGTTAGCTGATAACTAAAATAATTCAACTTTATCAAAAAAATTGCGGTTTACCTAACATGGCCAGACATGGCCAGCAAAGCAGAATACTTTGGTTGCGATAAATCGAACCTGTTTTTCAACAACACGGGTCATCACCACGTCATTGTAATAAATAAGAAAACTCATAATTGCAGTGACCTACAAACGTAATTGCACGTATTTGTTGGCGCTAGAATCGGCCAGTTTTCGCATTTAGGGACAAATCGTCTTATCTTTGAAGTAAAAGGCAAATAGTTCTGATAACCGATATCTAACCACGTAAGTGTCGCTGTTTAATGGCAAGTGTATTTTTCAGGGTTAAACTATTACAGCTTACATAATTATACTGGAATAATTCCCCTCTATTTATTTGTCAAGAAAGTTTCAAAGTTCTTTGGGGATCTTTTAGCGAGCAATAATAAATGCTATTCAATTGGCTACCGCAAGCTAATATACTTGAAAAAATTGGAAAAAGTTACTAATTTAAGCTAAAAAGGGAATAAAAGTGACCATACTGTTCACATAAAGAGACCTGCAATTCCCATAAAACACGTATCTGCTCAAAAATTCTGATTCCATTATACATTTAATTTATCGGCTTGCTATTTATAAGATTAGACGGAATTCTATTGCTGAATTCAAGGGTGAAAACCAAGGACACAACTGTCAATATAAATTTTACAAGTACTGTTTAGACAAATTGGAATTAATTTCATTACAAGCTGAATAAATTTTTGATACTTAACTGCCGCATTTACTATTTATATATTTCGATGATTCGATGATTTCGATGATTCACAATAGCTAGAAACCTAGAAAATTCTAAACTAAAATAATTTACATTTTAATATTGCAGGGTTTACAACCTAAAATGCTCTCGAACACCAAGGTTAGTAAGGTGATTTTTTACGGAAATACAAGAATAATGCTGGATTAAATTATTTCAAGTAAAATTAATGTGGTTACCATATTGACTTCAATATGAAACGCTTTAAATTTTCACCTATGAATTGAAAATATTGCAATTTCAACAAAAAAGATGGTTTTTTAAGCAAAAATGATGAATTTTCAATTAAGAAGACTAATTTTTTACTAAAAACGAGAATTTGCGACAAAATACATCAATCATCAACAAAAAAGTTAAACTTTCTACTAAAAAAGTGAAAGTTTCAAGCAAAAATTAAATAGTTCAATTTTTAGTTAAAATTATTAATTTTCAAAAAAAAAATTTCAACAAAATACTTAAACTTTCACAAAAAGAAATGAACTAGAATGATGAATTTTTAGCCAAAAAACATGAAAATTCAACAAAATAGTTAAATACTTAACTAAAACAGATAATTAATTTCCAACCAAGCAGTTCCATTTTTAATCAACGAAAACTTACGATTTCTACTAAGAGATCAATTTTCAATGGGATAGTTGAATTTTTAACCTTACACATTAATTTTCTACCACGAAGATCCACTTTCTACCAGAAAAGATGAACATTCAACACAATATAAGTGAATTTTTAACCAAATGGTTCAATCTTCAACTAAAAAAATGGATTTTCTATAGAAAAATACGCATTTTGAACTAAATATTTTAAGTTTCTACTGAAAAAGATAAATTTTTAATCTAAGATAAAATAGTTAAAGTTTTAGTAAAAAAATTATTTTTTACGGAATATCCCAATTTTTAACCAAAGGAATCAATTTTATATTAAAATGATTGATTATTATTTATATAAATTCATGTTTAACAAAATAGTTAAATCTTTAGCGATTTTCAATCCAATAACAATTGAAAAAAAATCCAATAACACTTGAAATTTAAAAAAAAAATAATTTTCTACCAAGAAAACTAAAATTCTCACTAAAAGTTGAATTTTTAACAAAAAGAAAAGAAAAATTTTCTATCAAAAGAGATACATTTTTATTAAAAGCGTTGAGTTCTTTAAGCTAGAAAGTATAATGTTTTAGAACAAATTTGACTTTTAATCCCTAAAGACAGCTAAATTTTATTTTGAAAAAGAGGGAATTTCAACCAAAAGTTGAATTTTTAACCAAATAGTTGATTTTCTTTCAAAAAGTAACAAAAAGGGACTCAAGTGACTTTTTGGCAGTCCTCGTTATTTGGTTTCTGTGGATTTGAACGATATGAAATTATTAGAAATTCCTGGACGTTGACGAAACTAGCAGCGTTTTTTGAAACAGGGTGTTCGTTTTTCTTCAGTGCACCCCCTCTTTTGAATTTAATTAGCCCGCGACATGCATCCCAACGGCAGCTCGTGTTGGTCACGTGCCACACACGCTTTTTGGCCGGAAACTCACTTAGCACACGGCAAACAGCCCATTTCCCATCGTGCCTTCCTTCCGGTCATTCTCGGACACGCTCGACTCGTTACGCCGCGAGAATTTACCCCAAAGGCATCGCCTCATCGCGATTAAGGGTGCGAAAGGGTTTCCAAGATCATAGATTGAGGTAAGGAATCAGTTAGACCTGTCAGACTACAGATAGTGTAGTTTTATGATGCATTTTAATAAGGGCATGTGCGCCAAAGAAAAAAAAATCATACTAATGATTTAATTTAAAATTCTCTAATTAAAATTGCAACCTTATGATACTGATCTAAATTTAAGACCTCATTACCTCAATTGGAATTACCATGGAAGTTTTAACAGATTTAGATTTTTAAATAAGAAATAAACATATTAAAAATTGTTAAAATTCACAGGCTTTTCATATTTCAATTTAAATAGAAAGGATATAAATTCAGAGACTTTAAAAACCAAATGTTCACATTAAATCCGAAGCCTTCTATTGAATAATTTAAAATGCTATACATTATAATGCTATAAATTAAACACGCCTGGTCATTTTCTGGATTAAAATTGAAAGAGATAGACTTGATTCACAATGACTGAGGAAAAAATAACAAAATAATTTCTCATAGGTAAAGTAGGAGCTGATTCAAATGACAAAAGGCGTGGATATGAATAATTTGAGGAAATTGGAAACTTTAAATCCAGTCGACAACTAATATAATGGTTGGGCTTCACAAATTGCCAGTGTGACCCCAAATGTTGTGCATTATTGAGAAATCGTCGCATTTATTTTATTTGATTGTCATGTTGGGGTTGATTACCACATAAGGTCTATATAGACTCAGAATTCTGTAGCGCCCCTTTCTTCAGGGCAAGAAGGGGGATCTTCGGCTAAAATGGGGGAACAAACCACACTTGTCCTAGAAAAGCCAACATTTGGACTACAGAATAAGCCATATGTCAAGAATTTAAGGAAAGTACAATTTAATTATTTTCGTAATAATGATATAATTGCAATTAAAGTCACAAATCTGGATTGATTCCATCGACCTTATGCAAAAAGTTTCTAGACAATTGTCTGCAATTTTCGAATCGATAAAAACTTTTCTCCATGGAACATTCTAGCCCTAATGCATTATCATTGTCGAAAGATCTTATCGTGTGAATACTTCAGTAAGCAAATAAAGAGCAATAATTCGATGGAAAAATACAATACTACCAATAATTATGAAAAAAATTTAGAACAAAAGTTCAAATTTAGGGTGCATACTTAAAGTGCACACCCGGTCGAAAGAGTTTGTTCATGTTTAACGAAAGAAAACTTTTTCCTAAATGTTGAGAACATTTAATAAAGGGTTGAAGAGTTTTCGACCTAACGAGGCACCTCTCATGCATAATTTAAAAACACTTTTAGAGTTAGGCAAGATCCTCTTGTACGAAATATTACATCGTTATAGCGCGGAAAAAAGTAACCTGTAATTTCTACCGGTGCTCTTCAACGATTTTCGAACGAGCGATAAATACATATATAACATGAGCGGCTTTGGAGAAATATCGAGTGTAAGTGAATTTTTATTTTGGTTGTATATTTTCTCATTGCTTTTTTATTCAAATTAGGGTGGAATATATGGTGCTATGATTGAAAATATAAAACAGCAGGAAGATACTCAAATTGTTAAATCTGCAAACTGATTTGGATTAAAGACAATCAAATTTATCTGGGTTTAAACATAACTGAAACAATCTTTAGTCTTCATCACCTGAACTTGAAAATTGAGTATTACATCGAGACAAGTTTTACTTAAAATCAGATCTCCAACCATTTTAGGATCTAACAATTTTAAGTATTCTATTTTATTTTTAAGATGTTATTATACTAATTCTTGTATAAAATTCGGGGTTTTTTTCTTTCTAGAAGACGTACTATACATTGTTTCATACAATATTTTCTTAATAGATCGAATTTCATTGTCATGTTCATTGTTTTTAACTATCTTTTTCCCAATTTTGGAAATGTGAACACTTACGAAGAACCATGTAGCTAATTATTTAATTTCAGAATATACGGCGAATTCAAAACATTGTAAGTGAATTGAAAAAGAAATGTAACCAATTAAATAAAATTAGAATAAATTCAGAGAGATTGAAGGGAAATAAGAATTCGTTGAGATTCATAAAATTGGAAGCGAATAAAAACCATTTTTTTTTTTTTTTAAAGAAAATCTCAAATTTGGAGTGAATTGAGAAGAATTGATTTAATTTAAAGAATTCAAGTGAATTCAATAAAATTCAGGTAAATTAAAAAACTTAAGAGAATTCCAAGGACTTCAAAAGAGTGAATTCAACCAAATTTAAGAAAATTCAAGATTCAATTCATATCAAATCAAGGTAAATAAAAATAATTCAAGTGAATAGAACAAAGTATTTGAAATGCAAAAAAGTCCATTGATTTCATATAAATGGGATTGAATAGAATTGATGAATAAGAATCTGATAAAATTCATAAGGATTCAAGTTAAATTAAAAATACTTTAGGGTTAATTAAAAAAACTTAAAAATCTAAAAAAGATCTATTCAATTAATTGAGTTTCAAAGGAATTTAAAAGAATTAAAAAAATGCAATACAATTTAGAAATTCTTGGATTTTCTATTTTAGTTTATTGAAAGAAGTGATTAAAGCGATGTTTTATTTTAAAAAGTGACTTTATTTTAAAAAGGTGGCTAAAAAGTGATTTAAGAATGATTTTAAATTTTATTGTCTACGTACTATCCTATATACATTTTTTGTACTCACCAGTATGAATGTAGGTGTGTTTCTTCATGTCGGATTTTTGGTGAAATCTTTTACCACAATACTGGCAAGGATAGGGCCTCGTATCGGAGTGAATCAGCAAATGCGTGCTGAGTGTACTAGACCTTTTGAAAGCCTTCCCACATTGCTTACACTGTAACAAAAAGAGAAGAAATCTTTCAGAAAAAAATTAGGAAAATTTATGTTAACTTTCGAAGACAAACATTCTTAAAAGTACTGGCTTTATTCAGTCACACTATTTATTTTATATTCGCAACGAAAAAAATACCTGAAATAATTAGACATTAAACTAATTGGCATTAATTTCAAGACCTGATGTTAAATTACTTTCTTGTGAATTTGACATTCAATTTTAAAATTCACATAATGAGGACTAAGATACAAATTGATATGGCTCAAATCCAGACAAAGCTGTAATTAATCAAAACCAATTTTAAGGTGTAATAATTTTATGCATTCTTTTTCGCTGCGTTCTAAACAGAATATAAATTTAAAGAATTGAAAATTTCTATATTTAATTTTTAAATTGACATAAGAACCGGACGCGCCTGTATTTGCGCAGTGCCGTTTTCTCGACGTATTGTCACAGAGGCGCCAGTGCTGACAATACTACATCCATTCTTGTTCTTAAACAATGAACCATGCTTCACAGAATCGCATAGCATGTGCTTTTACTTCTATGAAATTATCAGTACAAAACTTTGCATGATTCACGTCCCTACTTTCGATCAATTTATAACACTTGTCCGTTTTTTTTAAATTAAAATAGTACAACAAAGAAAGTAAATAGTTTTAAGTTGTATCATTTTTGATACATGAAGATAAATCAAGGTGTCTATCCAACAGATGATTTTAGATTCCCGCTTTTCCTACGGTCAATTTTAAAATGATTTTCCAGATTTCTAAGATTTCTTTTTTGGAACAGTGAATTTTGGAAAAGAAGTTAAACTCTTTATAAAATTTCCTAGTCCAAGTATTATGATTTTGTCACGTAAATACCATGTTCCAGCTCATAATTAAAGTAATAGAATATATGAAACCATTTGCAAGATGCATATTATTACGTTCGAGAGAAAAATCTCGATCACTGAATAAAATTTCCGGTCGTTTTCCGATTTCCCGGTCAACTAGACACCCTGTAAATGAACGTAAAATGAAAATTTTAATTATTCGAAATGAGATGCAACCAATTCCATACCAATGGTTTTCTGTGATGAACAACGTTGCAACAAGTTCTTAGAAGATACTAAATGATAAATATTACTCACCGTGTGAAAATGCATTAAAGATAGAAGAAGAATAAGAACTGGAAAAGAATCCGAAGGAAAAAGTCAATTGTATGAATGAAAGTGCCAAAGGGTGTGGAACAGTGGAGTCGAGAGTAACATTTGTTGCCGCGTAAAAGCCTCCACTTCCGGTTTTACTTTAAGACAAAGAATGCTTGACGATGCCCTGTGGTTGCTGATTATTTACTGATCGTGATTCAAATAAATCACAATTCAAACCCAAGAAATGAAACTGTTATTTTCAAATATGAAAATTCAATTAAAATTATTATTATAAAATAATATGAATGTATTATCCGCCAACTTGGAAGCACCATTGAAGAAACTTTTGATAACCAATTGCACCCGAATTATTTATTTCAAAATAAAATGAAACTTTGGGATCGATAATCTGACGAATATTATCGAAAAAAGTGCAGGCAATTATATAAATTACGGGGCAAGACGAAAGTAAGTACTTAAATATGTATAGGCAACCTGCGTGCACTTTACGCTACTTACGTGATCTCTCATCACACATCGCCACCTGCACGCGGCGAAAATATTTATTTCGATCAAAATTTTATATTTGTCCCTTGCTTGCTTAATCGATATATTTACAAAGCAATATTTCTGTATGATTGTAAAATATTATCTTTGAACTTTATGGCTTTCAGTGATATAAAGAAACACTGAATCTCTTCCCTTGAACCAATTTACTTAGAAGCGTGTAATTTAAATAATATTACTGGTATAGATCAATCGCGATCATGTGAGCTTTATTTTTTTCTATCTAATCGATCTAATAAAAATATGTTATGACTTTCCCTGTCTTCAATTGACGCTAATGTAATTAGCGAAGCTTTTAGGATGTCGTTTTTTTATCTAGATCCTAATTATTTTAGAATTAATAGTATTTCAGTATTTAGTAAGTTCTGCCACATTTTTCGAAGATCTGACTTTTGGCACCGCACTTTCTTTAAAACAAAAAATTTGTAATTCTCTTTTCTAAACATAAGAGCGTTAAAAAGTTGGAGTTGAACGATAAAAATGTGCACTTTATCATTTTTTGAAGGACATGGAGTAGTACAATATTGACATCTGTATTCTAATATCACCAGTTGTAAAATGAAGTCGAGTTTAAGTGCAAGAGTTCATGGAAAATCGAAGCTTTTTACGATCTGCAGTGGAAGCTCGACACGTTTGTCATAAAACAAGTATGCCAGGGTAATTCACGCCTTGTGTGATAGAAGTTACTCATAATAATAGACACAAACCCCTAAATGAATTCTTACGTAATTTTTTCGCGATAGAAGACTCTTTCGAAAATTTAACTTAATAAAATTCAGTAATTTTGTTGGCATACTTTTTGGGAAGGTGAAGAATTAATTGAGCGAGGCGTATTTGGACAAAATCAAGTAGCGAGTATCAAGAAAGAATATCCACCTTATGGAAGTCCAAGTGAGATTTCTAGGACCGATACTTTTTCCGTTCCTCAAAAGCCTAAGCATCACCTTATCTTCGATATTTTGATGTTTGTTCGCCGCCACTAGGGTCCACGAGGCCCCAGGGACTTGGACATCTCTATTTTTCGCTTCTCTTGAAACCTTTCTGATTTTTCTCAAGAGCTTCTTTACAGAAAAAAAAATTCTTGGTCGGTAGATTGGAGCAAATTTGACCGAAGTCTTGTTTATATAATATTATACAATATTCTGGCTTTAACTATGCTCAGTTTTATACGAATGAATTTCTGAAATATTAAAACATTTTAATTATTTGCATTGTATAATGAAAGTATCAGGATTGCCCAGCGAGTGTAAAGCCTGCGGATACAAAATACCAGTCTGGTTTAAGTTTCAACAAGATAATTCAATTTTGAACCAAATTGTTGAATTCTCAACCAAATGGTCGCTTTTTCAAACCAAATAACTAAAATTTTGAGATTAATCTTCACAACAACAACAAATGTTTACCCAATTAGTTCAATTTTCAAACCAGACGTGGAATTTGTCAACCAAAAAACCGAATTTTCTGTAAAACAGATCAATTTTCCACCCGAAAATATGAATTTTAAGCAAAAAACTTAATGTTCAACCAAACAGTTTCATTTTGAACCATAAAAGAAGAAATTTCAGACGCAGTAGATTAGTTTTCTACTACAAAGTAGATTTTTCAACATATGAGACAAAATTGTTGAATTTTCAAACAAATGGTAAATCTATTAACTAAAACTATAATCATAAGGAGGAATCAAGTTAAGCAAAGCATTAGAAATAGGAAAACAAGATAAATAAATTACGAAGAGGCCATCAAGAGGTGTCAACTGAAAATTGTCGAAACATTTAATTACGTAATTTATAGATATCCCCTAACAAAAATATTACATCAAGGTGTTTGCAAAATTTACTTTCGAGAATTCCCTTACTTTTGCCTGGCCAACTTTTTATTTTTGCTAGCCATTAATATTTATGGATCAGAATCTTAATCTTGTTATATTTTCAACAAAGAATCTTATATAAACGGAACAAAATCATTTCAAATCTAATTTTAAAATTTTCAATAAAATTTCTTGTCTTTTTCTTGAATTCCAGATTCTCCTTAGCCAACGGCCACCCTGAACCTTGAAAAAATTATAACCTGAATATCTCTAAATTTGAAAAATGTTTCGCTACATACCTGAAATGTTCTCTCCGACGACGAGGGTGGCGTCAAGGGCGAGTGGTGAATTTGCCGAGTTATTACTGGGGTTGTTCCTAAAGGGGAATGCCGATCAGAAGGTGCCCTCGTCTCCCTGGCTTCTCTCTCGCAGACTGAACCAGGTGACCAGATTTCACCCTTCCGACTGTTTGTTGAAGACACATCACTCGGTTTCGTACTCAGGTTTAATGGAACTTCCTCGTCTGAAATCAAATTAAAACTCTGTTCTTCAAAATTCGTTTTATAATTAAAATTCACATTATTTTACAATAAAAAATTAAAATTAAAATAAATTATAATTTTTCTTAGAATCAATTTTCAAAATTTAACATTTAAGGTATAAATCAACTTCAAGTAATGAAATATACTATTTTTTTAGACAGAAAAAAAAAATAAAATTTTATTCATAAATTAAATATTATAAGAAGAAAAATATCTCAATTAAGTGTGATTTTTTTCTCTTTCACAACACTGTTGAATAATCAGGTTACATTTTCTCTTTTTATCGCAAATCTTCAATAATTTGCCTTTATCATTTTTTTTTTTTTTTTATAAAATTAATTAATCGCAACTTCAAAAAAAAGGGAAAAGAAATGGACATTTTCGAATAAAGGGATTATAAGCTACTTTTTTTAAAACAAGGGGAAAAAGTGGAATGACTGTGATCCCTTAAGTAACAAAAGACATTTGTCTCTCGAAAAATTCTTTTGTGAAAATCCCAAATTAAAGTAAAGTCAAATTACATGCAACAATGTAACACAAAAGGGGAGATTAGCTTCATAGTCAATTTTGAAAAGAATAGCACGGCAGAAGGAGGCGTTGTCCTGAAAAGAATTTACGGTGGTTTCTTGTTCCTCTTGCCGGCAGGTGGGCGACACGCGAGCGGTCCTAAATCCAGAGGGCAAAAAGGAGCGAGAAAGGTGGAAGAGAGTCGAGAAGCGAGAGTGAAGAAGAGTAAATTAAGAACCCGCATGCGGGACAGAAGTGAATATAAAGAAATGAAGAAAAAAACAGTTATAGCAAAATTGAAATAAAAGGATAAGAAGGATCTATTAGACAGCAATTTAACTCACAGCGCTACAGAGTGATGATTCCTCTTCTTCGGCTCTTGTCTTAATTTTCTATACATATAATACTATGATCGACTTGAATTTTAACAAATTATATGAAACAAGGAAGAGAAAAGAGAAACTTCTTCTGTAGGATATAAAAATTAAGGAAAGCAAGTACACTCACCGAATTTTGCTTTCTCGGGTGTGCACCTTCGGGGCGAGCCAGCCCTCTCAGGACTTGGTGGTTCAGGGTGAACCGGTGAGCCACTGGCCATAGATGTCGTCTGCTGTGAAGGAATTCTGGGAGGCGCAAGGGAATGGGGTAGCAGAAGGCCCACAGCATGATGGGCCCACCAAGCAGTGCTGGCCGCATATCCACCATACATTAAACCACAACGCATCTCTGTAACATGAGTATCCAGTCTTTTAAAATCAGAACAATGTCTAAAATTAAGACTTACAACTAATTATATATTCCACTTTGAATTATGGTTATCATCATTTGTTCGACCTTTTTTCACGGGGTACAGAGTGGATACTATTCTCACATTCACTGAAGAAATCTAGTTTACAACATTATGCAAAATAATCTACTTTTCCACTGGGGACCATAGATGAAATAAATATAAGTGATACTTTGAACAAGAATATGGTATTAAATTAAAAAAAAATAGATTATCCACTATCTACCAGAGGCAATAATGAATTATTTCTGTCAATTTTACGTACCTCGAGAGGTCGAATTCGCAGAGAGTGGTAGATTCTGCACCCGCTGTAGTTCAGTGTTGTATCCGGAGACAATGGTGAAGGCACTTAATCGGTCCTGGGCAGGTTGACTAAGGGTGGAGGGATTCGAAATTGTACTGCTTGAACTGCTGCTACCCAGACCACCTGGACTCCAGGGCGACGAAGGCAAGACGCTGGGGCTGTTCGGCGGTGAGAGCGTCGCTGGGGGCGATAAAGCTCCCGCCGGAACTCCCACTAGATTGCAGTGTAGTTCTGGCTTTATGTACCAGGATCTCGACACCGCTTCTGCAGAGAATAAAAACACCTTCAAATAAAATTCACCCAACAAGACACCGTTTATTTTAGTTATTCACACTTGACCACGATTCAATGTGTACCCGATGCCCCAATCTTCATTCAAAATTTATTTTGACTTCTTTTAGAACATCTTTTATGAGTTCTTTTAGAGCGTGGACTCGGTGAACCATTTGGTCAAGGGTTAATCACTGGCCCCAATATTTGCATTACAAATTCTTTCTGGTCTTACATGTGATCTTATTGACAGCATTATAATTTTTTAAAATAATTTTTTACTTTTACTCATTAAATATGTTTCATAATGAAAGGGAACAATTTTTTGGATTTTAGACAACTTAATTTTGTTGTATTGACGTTCCCGGTAAAACGGAATCGTTGTAGAGAGGAAGAATTCATTGGATGTCACTATCAGACCTTTTTTATCGGAAAAACGATCAACAATATTCGTAGACATACAAGAAACGTAAAAATTGTGTACGATATTGGGTATATCAACGTGCGTGCATCGTCTGCACTGGTTGGGCAAATGATCGTATCTGAGGTCGAAGGGACGTGATTGTCTGGCCAGCTTTATGTCGTGACGAGTTCGCAGATGGCGAACCAAGTTTAATAATGAAAATAAGAACAATATCGTTAATATTTATAAAGCATATTGTCTCCTGAAATCAGCAATAACACGCCACTAAGATTTCATCATTATATATCATTTATATTTTCATTTTAAAACGTTTTTTTAACAAATAAGTAAATAGCCTATAATAAAAAAAAATATGTTAAACACCTGAATTATTTGTCATTCCCAAAACATTATATTAGAAACGAATAGAATATTTGCAGAAAAATAAATTAGACTATTAGTGATTTTAATGCCTCAACGTATGGAGTAGCAATAGAAGCTTAATAAACGAATCTAGATATTTAAAAAAATTAAAAACTTCACTTCCATATCCCAAACTTCTAAATCTGGATTATACATTGTTAATGGCTTTATCGTTTAGGATCAACGTTTGAAAAATAAACAGTCGTAGAAAAACGAGATGATTGTGTGAAAATCATTATCCATTCGCTTCTAATTAAGAATCAGAATTAAAAGCAGAGGAAAATCGAAAATAATGTATATAAGCACGAAGAAATTAATGTTTGCACCATATTTTCATATTATGTTAAACATGTATGTTTCATTAATTTACGCTGTTCTAGTATGTAGGTGGATCAAGCCGAATTTACATTTATGGAAATAAATTGTCCTTCATCAAGAAATATTTTAGCTGTACTAATAAAGATTGTAAACAATTTTGCCCGCTTCCCAATTTTCCTGTTGAATAATGTAAAACATATTTTGATTTCGTCAGGTTTGTTGAAATGACAAAGCACATTTTTTTAATCGACTTTGGTTAAAAAAACAGCATGGAATGATTTGTCTTTCGCACTTGAGAAAACAATTGGAAGCGAGCACTTTCGAAGTTTATCTTCACTTGGAACAGTATATCTCTCGTTGATTATAATACTTTTGTTTAAATTTTATTTCTAGCTAAAAATCGAAACTTCTGAAATAAATCTGTGTATGAAACAGAAATGTCAATAAGGGCAAATTGGCTATTATTAATATTCAAGATCTAACTGAAAGGAATAAAAAATTTAACTGATTCAAACTTCGAGAACACTCAAATCACGAAAAATATTAATCGAATAATACTCACATTATTAACAAATCATTCACTCGACTCGTTCCAAGTGTTATCTCCAATTTATTATGAATTACGGGTATAATGTGTGTATAGTTTTTTAAATTGGAATTCTGGTGCTCTAGTTGAGAATTGGTTAAAAATATTTACGAAATCTGGAACGCAGGAACTGATCAATGCAACTGTTCAAATACATGAATCGAAGTAAAGTGTTAGTCGTTTCTGGTTCGAACAAAGTTATACAACAACAGATAACATTCGTCCACGTTTTAACAACGCAGAAAGCGATTCATAATGAATTATTTAAAATTTAATATACATTTTTATCACTGATATTCTTTACTATTTTGCTATATAGCAGTTAAATTAATTCACGATGTCTTTGACCATTACTTCTTTTTAAAGCTGAATCAATTCCACATGTATGCAATTCTTTCACTTTAATTATCATTTCTATTTTTGTACCACGAAACAAAAATAATATGTTTATCATCAACAACCTGGTCATTAGACAATTAAAACTCTTTAGGTACTTAAGTATTCAATTACGAAATAGAATGCTGTTCTTATTATCAGAGAGCCTATATATGTTTCAAGCGGATGGCGAGAAGAGTTTTATTAAAAATCACAAAAGCTGTGACAATGTTGTAATAAATAAAATTTGGTATTTAAAACACTTTTAAAATCCACATTTTCTCAGTTAAAGATCTGGTTTAGCTTGGAGAATAACAGAAATAGCAAAATAACAAGATTTTTCCTTAATTTAAATGATTTAATGAATGAAATCGAAAGTAAGATATCTCACTAAGAACCTTTAGAAGAAATTTGCAATATTAATTACGCTTATAAGATAACACTTGTGTGACATATAAAAGATGTTTTATTCATGATTTTCCAATGCGAGTGACACTTTTTTAGTCACATTCTCTTATGTATATCCAAAATGTTTTCCTTCATTTTTGAAGAACAAGAAATGCTTGAAGGGAATATTGATTCTCGTCAGTGTAAAAATTCAACTGTTCGCTATCAAGATATCAAAAATCAAATGTAAATGACGATAAATTCAATGAATAAAGCTTTGTTCAATTCAAAACATATTTGTATGAGATGAGATGATGTACGCCAGCTACGGCAATTTGATTTTCATTTACATATCGAGTTATTAGACAAAATTTTCTGTGTTTAAATCTATATCAAAGTCTGTTAAAAATTCTGCTGAAGTGTAGTACTAATATTTATGTTTTTAAATAAAAATATATAATTTATCAATCCAAAACAATTCACAACAAATTTTCTTAAAAAACGTTTACCTAATTGTTTTTCTTTTTCCCGAGTTATTGTCAAACCAACGATTCATGAACATATTTTACAGACATTTCTGATCAACTTGAGAATTTGTCTGACGATCCAGGAAGAATATACAATTTTCAAAAATAATTTTGAAACACTTACCGCACATCACGTTCCGCATATGCGACCTTGAAGGGTTAAGATCTCTTCCACTGGTTCATCCCACGAAACAAAACTAATCCACTAAATGTAAGTCAGTACGAAGTCAACACTTTGAACTTAAACTTGAACATGCAAAACTAGATAACAGCACAGTAGAGCTTCGACACTAGCAGACAACCGGTTGGCACGTGTCTGTTCTTTGCTCTTCTACACGAAACGACACGTGATTGGTTCTCCAATCATAGCCTATTTAAAGTAACATCAAAAAGGCGATAAATTGATAGAGAAATATTCCTGAAGTGTCACGAAGTCTGTCGATGTGGAACACATCCAGTTGGTAGCTGCTACCAAAATCCTTATCAGATCTGATGTTTCTTTTAGGATACAAAAATTCCAGGTTCTTCTGATTAGGTTTGAGAATCCTTTCAAGATGTCAATAACATCAGTAAAGTCACTATCAGGATCCAAAAGATGGATATTGTTTAGGTCAAGATGAGTCTGACGTTTGAAACTTCGGATGATTTTCTTGTATAAAGTTGACGATAGTTCAGAAACTTATAAGGAAGGATAGTCCTGGGCCGGTTTGGAGAGGCTGAAGGAACGTGAGCATCCCAACGTAGAGCAGGACCCTGACTGACCCCAGTGTAGCGAGTGGTCGGTTCCCTTACCTGCTCGGTTTCTCTTCGAATTACTCACACAGGGTAGCGCACACATGGCACCGGTGCTTCACGTGTGCACGCTACCTGCACGCTCCGCCCACACGTGGTGGGGATCTTCTTCTCACGAGGTATCTAGAAGCCTGATACCCGATTCTGATCAACCAGCTCCCCCCTCTTTCGTCGCTCCACCACCTTTTCTATCCCTTTTTAACAAATTAACCTCTTCTCTATCTCGAGACCACCTTTTCAGATTCCCGCATCTATTCTGCTCGTGGCGACTTGGAGAGGTGGTGTTGATTCTTGATTCGTTGGAAGTAACCGGAAATGAGTGTGGGAACACTTATAAATCGGGTTATGTGACATAGATACTTTATTAGAAGGGGGATGTCAATTTTTATTAGGTATTTTGATATAAGTAATTCGAATGGAAGGGTGAAACACTTTTTTTGTGGGAATGTTTGTCGTAAATCTTATCATTATAGAGGAATAAGACAGAGGAACGAAACGTGGTTTGGGGTTACAAATGTGGATCAGTGTTTTCTTTTCGATAACGTTTTTGATTTTTTTTCAGATATTATACTACATATTTTCCACTGGAAAAAAATATATGTATATAAATTAACAGCTTAGAGGAGTGAGCCCAATTTGGTCCCTCTACCTTAGAGGAGCATTATACTGTTAGAGATAAGGTTTGATAAATTCAAAATTTTTATTAAAAATAGGTGCTCTCTTTTGTTTTCACAACTGAAGCTTAGAAAAGCTAAACGGTGCTAAATCCAAAAAATCTAGCTTTTACAAAAGAAGCAAAAATCCTTTGTAGAGGAATAATTTACAACTGGTTGAGCAAATTATTTTTGTATAGGTAAATGAGTTAGTTTAGTAAACATTGCATGCAAAAATAGGTGACGCTGTGTGTGCATGTAACATTTTAATGGAAATGGCGATGACCTTAGCACAGTTAAGCTTTTTCTGGTGCTATCAATAAAAATAGTACATACTTTTTAAATATGAATCAGTGAAACATTCACTGATTGAATTAGTAGTTAGACATATCACTGATTAATCAGTGCTTTCAGACCTATTCACTAATCAGTTCAGTAACACCAGTTAAATTATGTGAAGTATAACCTCTACATTTTTAAGTTAAGCGTTGTTATTACTCTTTTACTCAAGTAGCAAGAAGAATTCCACAATGAAATAAATTTTTAATTTTCGAGCTGTAAGTCTGCTGAATTAACTGCAGGAAAAATATACTCTAACTCGTATCAGAAGTACTTACTTAACGGATGTGTACATGACAGTCCAATCTTGAAATTAAAGTAATGTGTTAGGTTGTTTGTCATTTAAAAGCATCGATACTTTTCACCTTTTTAATGTATGATCATCTTTATGGATTTTAAGTTTTTACTGCGATTTTTTGATTGAATGTACTAAAATATTATTTTATTATGATTGCTAAATTGACATGGTGCAGTGCTGCTAGCCTTCAAAAGTGGTTAATTCACTGAATCAATAAGTAACTTTTCACTGATTGTCAGTGACCCATTTCTAGCTATCTGAATCAGTGAAATTGCACTGATTCAGATTTAGAGAGTAAATATTTTTAAAAATCACCTTAAATAATAATTTTTATTTATTTCACAAATTAAGAACATTTTTTAACAGAAAAAAGCAACATTTCGATATGGGTGAAAATGAAACTATGTCATCATTTTGTTCTGATATTGTAAAATGGTCTAGACAATGTAAAAAATGAACGTCAATGTTTTTTTTTAAAATCAGAACCAAATTATAGTATAATCTTATTTTCATCCATCGATTTAGTGCGAAATTTTGTATTTTTATAGTAATAATATCTTCAATTGGTAACTACTTGTGAAAATCTTTCTTTCCCTCTGCTTCATTTATTTCAATCTAGATTCATAAAAAAAACTGCCTAATATTAAAAAGTTTAAACGTAAACTATTCGCTGCACAAAATCACATAAAAAATTATTTTTGGAACCTTTTATGTCATAATCTATAAATATCCTATCTGAAGTACATTTTTTATTTGCTCAATTAAATAAATATTTTTAAACATTAAAAAAAAAGTTTTATTCAAAACATTCTTTTAATGGACTTTCTTTAATCAGAGTGGTCCATTTTTCATAGAAAAAAAATCATAATGAAAGTGGCGGAGACAAAATGGCGGAGACATTTGAAAAATGTGATTAGATTCGCATGAAACTTAGTATACATATTTTTTTGGGGTCGCTGATTTCAAATTTGAAGTTAGCTTTTTCAGAAACAAAATGACGGCTACGTTACAGTAGTCCTGCAATCGCCTCTTACTTGTCCAGTCAGTCTGTCCCGTTCTCTAGCGTCGCGGGCGGGCGGCGCGACCACACACAAATCGATCGCATCGAGAATCGCAGAAAGTCGCAACTGAATTTTTGATTTTCCTGATAGTAAGACCTTTACTTGAATTATGAATCTGAGAACAACCCGGCGTCTCCCGGAAACATAACTTTTCGTACGATCTTCGGAAAATTCTTAATTTAAAACTTATAAACAATTGTTGCACAAAGTAAATTCTTAAAACGTATTAACAACCTTGAGATGCCTCCTCCATCTTCTTCTTGAAGATTTTTGCAGATTCGACAATTCCTGTGTGCACTTTGAATGTTGTTTATCACGTTCCTTGTAGCACGTTGCACGCAGCACGATGTAAAAAGGGCGACTTTCAGACGCTACCCCGTGCAGAAATTTTGCCGTGGACCCGAGCGGGACGGATCGGACCAAATCGGGCCCAGATCGGGGAATCCGACCGTGGCCAGATGCGTCATGAAATGCACGCCCCGATCGGGACCGAACCTAATAGACCGGTCGGTCCCCGGTCAATTTCCGGTTCAAAGCTATGTTCTAAATTATGGGGTATTTCTACTTAAATAATTAATACATATAAATAAATAGGTTGAACGCCCTGTATAGTTACGTCCACTCTTAACTTTACAGACGTGTACTCTTTCGTCTATCATCCCAGTCTTTCGCGTTAGCGAAAATTTTCCTATGTGGGAAAGCATTTCCTCCTCAGTGACCGTAAAATTTGGTCAAGCAAAGCTGAAAATAAATTATGGGAATTTGATTTTCAACGAAAAATGGAATAACTACATTTTCCGATCAAACAATTAATTTTTAACAAAAAAAAGCGAGATTTAAACAAAATACAGAACTTTTCTAAAGGTTACAATTTTGTTTTTCTAACAAGAAATTAAAAAAAATTATTATTTAGACTTTAGAACAAGTTATGTAATTATTTTTTACTTTAAACCTCATCTGAATATCAAAAATTAATAATAATAGCCCTTATCTTTTTTATACATAGCATGTTACACTGGAACGCAGCAGCGATTCAACTATTACACTTGGTGTCAGCTCACGAACCGAGTTCGAGAGTTCAAGTCAGAAGTTTGGGATGGGGAAAACCAAGATTCAGGACAGTCTTAAGATTTTTAGAGGCCTGTGCTTATCCGTTTTAAATACACTATTCTTTGTTATAATTAAAAAATTAAAATCAGAGAAGAAAAACAATAAGTTTTAGAATCTCGTTTAAATTAGGGGGAGATTAATGGATATTTGCACCATCTTTAACTCAGCATTGGGCGCGTCAGTAGTAAAAAATGCCAGAAACAATGTAATAGCTTAAGATAATAATTTATTAACTATGTATAATCTTTAATCTTTCCCAGCAGTGTACTGCGTTCCTCTTTTGTAATTTTTACATAATAATTGGATTCAACCAAAATATACTCAATGTGCCTGTCAAAAATAATTGTTTAAAGTAACTATACCGCTATTCGCAATTCCCTTGAACACTGACTAGGTGGCATTGCAAAAGGAAACCTGGCCAAGCCGGTCTGGCACGACTCCTTGCCAAGCAAATTAGCGCTACAAGGGCCAGATCATGGCAGACCGATTCGAACCTGACCGGTAATCGCGAAAAGATATGGCAATTTCTGTACGGGACTTCGCGTCTCGTAGGCACCCCATCTTTTTGATATTCGGGAAATAAACGCAGGTGAACCTCGTTTACCGACTACCACGTACAAAATCTCTCGGAAAATTTTGTTGTTGAGATTTTGACCAACTTTTTGGGCGTTTCAGACCACGGTGCAACGGCTTCGTTTCGAATAAAACCGAGTCAAGTGCTGCTTAACTTTGGTGATCGAACGCCAAGTGGAAATTTTGAGATTTTTCAAAAGTTGACATTAAAATATTTCAAAATCGACTTTTTTAACTGATTAAAACTGGAATTTCCATATGAAGGTGATATTAAATCCTTCTAGCTATAAAAACAGCTGTCAGCTTTTTGTTTAATGTATATAAACCAAAAGGATATGCAATGAATGAATTTTTATAATACTACAGAAATTGTTTTCTTTGTGTGCAATTGTATAAAAAATATAAAAAATATACTTAAATGATTACACAGATCGCAGTGCAAAAGGAGCTAAAAAAAGGGGAAAACAGAGAAAGACTAAACATTTATTTTCACATGTAGAAAACAAGAAAGAATCCTTTTATAAGAAATTTTAGAAATATTTCCGAATTAATATTCCGAATTAATAAATCAATCTTGCCATTTATAAGTATGATTAAATATTTATTTACATTTAATTCCAATTAAACATAGTTCAAGTTTTAACTGAATTTGAAGTTGCTTCTTTTGGACTTTATTTATTTATTAATAATAATTTATTCAAGTCCTTCAATATTATACAGATGAATTTGATTATTTTTACGTACATTTTCTAATTTCAGAGACTTTCCTCCGTAATAAAAATATTGTATTATATCTTATATTTAAAGAGAAAAGGGGAAATTTGAAGAAAGTGGAATCGCAGGGGAATAGGGGAAAGACTCTGAGTGATTAAATACCGGCCGGATGTTTCCTTGAATCTGCTCTTTGAAGTAGAGCAGGTCAGGCTCAATTCAGACATAACATTACCTTACAATTATCACAACAAATTGAAATAATCTCTAAATTTCACAAAGAACTTTTTCCACAGAAAGAGAAAAATTATTTATAACTTAAAAGGAAATAATAGTCTATAAACAATTTTAAAACATAATTTTAAATCTCGGAATTTCTCCCGATTTAATCAAGCTAGTGAGGGAAATTGGTTGAGGGAGATTGGACTGGGACGTCGCGACGCCACTGCGTCGGCGCTGCGCGGCAAGTTTTATTGGCTAGGAGCCTTCTCTGGAACCTCCTACAAGGCAACAGGCTAGGGGCTCTAGGCAATGCTAGTCTCTCATTGACGAAACCAGAGTCCTGATTCGAGCTCACTGATAAAAGCGAGAGAACGATCAAGTGAGGGAGACGAATATACACTTAGAAAAAGGTTTGTTCGAATCAAACCAAACATTTTTTTTTATACGATTGAAAAAAAATTTATTTGAAATAAGATAACGTTTTTTTGATTTTATTAAATAAAAAATATGGTAATATTATGATATACAATAAAATATTGTAGAGTTCCGTAACTTCACCAATTTAAAAAATTATTTTAAAAATTAATTTTCGTTACAAAAACTAAAAGATCATCTTTTTCAATTCTTAAATAATACCTTGAAATAAAAAAAAATTAGGCCCCATTGAGGGAGATGGGAGGGGGGGGGGGTGAAATTTACCCAGTGTGACTATCTGCGATTCTACTAACGTGTGAATAATTAGGGTTAAATAAAGAATTTGATTGAATCTTACTAACAATTGTTTGACAACCCACATCCAAGAAAAAATTTTTTTGAATACAATAAAATTAGTTTGAATCGCACAATCATTGATTTATTTCAATTAAAAAAGGACCCTTACAGCAAAATGATATCCTTGGCATATCCCTAAGATATCTCTGCAGGATATCCCGTATCCTGAAAAATGTCCCAAAAATCTCGCGGGATATCCGTGGCATATTCCAAGGATATCGAGATTTTCGCCCCGTACGATATCCACTCAATCTCCTGAAAACAAAGATTCATAAACATCCATGTGTCAAAAAACCACTTTATACAAATCTCGAATATTCAGTTTCTTTCAAAATCCTATTTCGGCATAATTATGAAAAAATTATTACCTCGAATGATTTTTATAGCTATTAACAGTTCAAATTCAAGAAAATGATTTCCTTAATTCAAAATGTCTAGATTTGTTCAAATGTGATTAGTTCGTTCAAAGAAATATATATTTGATTCAAAGAGTTCGATTCTTTGAAATGATTCGGGACACATTTGAATCAATAATTTTTCCATACTTGAATCAAGAATTTAGGTTTATTTAAATCTAAGAAATAATAATATAATTTAAAATAATATTAATGAAATTACAACATATATTTTTTTGTCACAAAGGGTTCCTGCATTTATAGTAATGGAGCATTTATTTAGATGAAAAAGGTATTGTGTTTGCATAAATTCTTATTTCTTCAGTCGAAGAAAATATTTCAATTGATTATTATAATTAAATTACTCATAACAAATAAACATTTATTCCAACGAAGTAATCATTTTTTAAATAAAAAATTTAATAATTTGGCGTCCTTTGTTTAAATTGAATACTTCTTTATAGATTAAAGAAATTTATTGTTAAATTAAATATCCATGTTTTTGCTTTGAAGAAATATTTATTGAGTATTTATGGTGAGGTTTAAATGACGTTTTCCGCCTTACAATGTCCACGTTGCGGACTCGATGGGCCCAAGTTCAATTCCTGCTTTCAATTTCCTTGCTTATTTAGGATCAGATATATTTTTGTGCTTCAAATATTCAGAAATTTGCTGTGGGGGAATAGTTTTGTGAGTCTATAAAATATTTGCTTGACCTTAAAATATATATCTTTCCTTTAATTCACATTTCCCCATCTGAAAGAAATATTCATTCCAATTCATGGCACATTCATTTGGAAGAATGAGTCATTCATTTGGTGTAAAATGTATATTTTTTGTCTTCAATTAATATTTATTTCATTCAAAGAAATATTTCGCTTCGACCAACAGGTCGTGTTTATTTGCCTCAAATAAATGTTTCTTTGAAAATCAACAGGACTTTCACTTACTTCAGTCAATTAAAATTCACTTGGTACCAGTAATCCTTTTTTCAGTGTGATATTGTTAAATTATTTCTTATTTTATTGATAAGATTGAATATGAATATAATTGGCAGTAGATACATCTGAATTTCCAGTAATATATTGTAAAATTAAGGAATTGGGATATCTTGGGAATATCCTTGGCATATAAAATTTGGACATTAATGAGATATCTGCGAGGATATTCTGAGATATCCTTGGGAAATTCCAGGGATATCGAAATTTCCGCCCTGTACGATATTATTTGCGACATCCTTAGGATCTCCTGGGATATGCCCACGATATACTGGGAGATAAATGGGATATCCCGCCGATATCTCATGCTGTGGGGGGGGGGTCGCTTTTCTACCATAAACGATGAATTTTCAACCAAATAAAGACGAATTTTTTAGAAGGCAGTTAAATTTTCAAAAAAAGATGATTTTTTAGCGAAAAATGAAATGGTCAAGATTTGAACAACAACAAAACAACTTTTCAACAGAACAGTTCATTTTTCTATTTAAGAGTTTAACTTTTAATGAAAAATGCAAATTTAAAACAAATAGTTAAATTTTTAACCTACAGACATTGATAACTCTCAAAAGAAAATATAATAGTTTATATATTCCAACCAAAAAAGATGAAATTTCTACCAAAAAAAGATGAATTTTAAAATCAAAAAGACAAATTTTCTATAACAAAAAGAAATGAATTTACAACTAAAATGAGAAATTCGCCAACTGAAAAGAAGAAATTTTTTACAAAGAAAGATTTTTCAGTCAAGAGAAAAAAATGCATAAAAATTGTTGAAGTTTCAAGCCAAAAGATGAGATTTCTGGAAAACAGTTAAATTTTCGACCAAAAAGTTCATTTTTAACCAAACAGTTGCATTATTAATAAAAAAATTAAGAAATTTTAAACCGAGGCGATTAGTTTTCTACAAAAAGAGATGAATTAAATGTCGTTTACTTGGAAGGAAGGGAGCAAAGAAAGGGGGGGAGTGGTATAGATTTTTAGATTGATCTTTAATTCACGTGTTTTTATTTAAATAATGCGTTCCTGTCGCAACAATGCTCCGACCCACTCGACCCTCTACTTGGGCCCATGATTATATTAAATTAAAAAAAAAATTAACCCAAAGATCATCAGCTTTCAACAAAATAGTTCGACTCAACTAAAGAGATGAATTTAAAAAAATTAAAAATATTTCAACCCAAAAGATTTGTATTTTAAATAAAAAAGACGAATTTCCCACAAAATAGTTGAAGCCTCAGCCAAAGAAGATTAATCTCAGCCGAACAGATTCAATAAAGAAAGTCTTTAGTTAAGAAAGATAAAAAGTTCATCAAAATTGTTTAATTTTGAAGCCATATGACGAGTTTTCTGTAAAGCACATCAATTTTCAACCAATAAGTTAATTTTCAACCAAACAGTTGCCCATTAAATAAAAAATTAAGAAATCTCAAACCAAGAAGTGTAATCCTTTACCAAAATAAACGAATTTTTAGTTAAGAAAATGTAATTTAAACAAAAACAAGCAAATATTCAACAAAATAGTACAATTTTAAACCAAAGAGATAAACGTTTATGTTAAAAAAATCAACTTTTAACTAAAAAAACAGATCAATTACAAAAAAAGATATACAATTTAAACCAAAAATATTTTTAATTTAAATTGAAAACTGTTGAATTCATTATGAAAGACGAATATTTCAAAAAATAGTTGTATCCTTAACCAAACAATTGCATTTCTCTCCAAAAAAGCTTAAATTTCTACACAAACAGATGAATTTTTCTAGAACCAAAATGACGATTTTTCAAAAATGATAGTTGAGTTCTCAAATTTCAGTTTAATTTTTAATGCCACAGTATTAATTTTCATTCAATAGTTTTCAACCCAAATATTGGAGTTAGAAAAACGAACAGTTGCATTTTTCTATGACCAATTTTTCGTTTCTGCTGACTATTAATATTCAAAACCCAGAATGTTAATATTGAAATTTGTTTCCATAGAACTTTTTATAAACTGAATAATATCATTTCATAAAAAAAAAATCGGATTTATATCACCATTGCCAGATATTTAAAGTGCCTCTTATATCAATTCCCTGACTTTTACAATATTTTTTTTAAATTCCTGACTTTTCCTGGCCAATCAATTTCTTGGAGTTCTCCCTCAATTTTCAGCTTCCCCTGAGATACGGCTACCCTGCATAAAGAAGGAAAATCTTTTATTTTATTTTGGCTCATGAGAGTTATGAATTTTCACTTTTTTCACCTCTCTCTCTCTCTCTCTCTCTCTCTCTTTCGCTCCCTCCTTCTTCCTCACTCATTCTCTTTCTTGGTATCACCTCACGTTGCTTATCTACCACCGGTAGCACGCGATCGTTTTCGCTTGACCTTGAAACGTTACCAATTACCAAAGCGGAACATCAAGCATATCGTTATGCATCCAAGTCACCGATTTACCGATATACCCTGAGCTGAAAAATTGGAGCATAAATTGCCCAAAGCACCGCTTCACGATTTCTTTCAAACTGGTTCTCAATTCGATGGTGATTAGCATTCGTACGGAAGATTTCGATCAGGATTTTTATTTTTTCCATGCGTCGAGAGTTGTTCAACTCTCAAGATTTCCATTTGTGATATTATTATTTTTATTTTGAAATTAAACTTTAGAGTACGTTAACTGAAAGATAACTTGCCATAAGGGGCTAATCCGCATTATTCTCTCGATTTTACAGGAGAGGCAAAACACATCCTCAAAAATCGAATTTTTTTATTTTTGCCTTTAATAAAAACGTACATCAGGGACAAATCAGTGTTGAATTGAAGATTTAAAAGTTTAGTCGGTAAAAGATATTAGGTTTTGAGAAAACTTAGGATTGTGACAGTAATAAACAATCCAATTTTCAATTGAAAAAAGGTGGGAATTTAATTCCTAGTTATTAACTTTCTGATTCGAAGAAAAAGATTGATTAAAAAATACTATAAGCCAATTCATAGTTTGGCCTTTCTGGCATGCTATATAATGAAAGAAAATTCATAAATGATATTCTACAAGAATCGTTTCGTCAGGATATTTACTAGAATTTGTTAAATTGTTTAAACCAATAGTCTTATTCTTGAACATTTGTTTAAAGAGATGAATAATATATAATTATAATGCACTAATAATATTTTTAATGTTTAATAAATTAATTAGCACCAGTTAATTCATTTTTCTTTTCATCATTCATTTTTATAACAAGTTTACAGTTACTTTTAAAACAGTTCTGAATAAGAAATTAATAGAGGCCAAATAGGTTAACGATTGGGAAACCTAATTAGGCTACAGCTAGCCAGCCCTGGAGCGCCTGGAGCCCAGCATAATTTCTGTTGCAGGGTATTATTAATTCAGATTTCTAGTGCAAAAGCAGGATGGCCGAAAAAATTTATTTTCAAACTTTCCTGACTTTACCTGATTTTCCCATGACTAAATCTTGATTTTCCATGACCTTGTGGTCAAGCCTTCCTGATATTCAAAGACCAGTATTTTAGTATTGCAACAAAAGATGAATTTTCAATAATACAGTTGAATTTTCGACCTAAAAATATATTTTTTAAAGAAAATAGTTACATTTTCAACAAAATAATAAAAATTTCAACAAATTAGTTGAATTTCAACTAAACTGTTGAATTCTCAACCTAGAAAGATAAATTTTCAAACGAGAAAAATTAAACTTCAACCAAAAACCGTTATAAGAGAACTAATTTCCTGTAGAAATAAAAGAATTTTCCGTAAAATAGTTGAATTTTCAAAATCAAAAAATCAATTTTCAACAAAGTAGTTTAACTCTCTACTAAACGAATACATTTTTAACTAAAATTATTAATGTTTGATCAAATAATTTGAAACAAATTATTTTAGTTTTGGACTGGTAAATGAATAATTAAAATTATTAATCTCCAACTGCATAGATTTGTTCACCAAGTGGTTGAGCCATCAACCAAATCGATCAATTTTAAACAAAAGATGAATTTTCAGGAAATAATGTATTAGTAGATATTTCAAAGAAAACAATTTTATTTTATTTTTACATTTGTATTTAAACGAAAAAATATAAATGAAAAAAGGAATATTTGCAACCTTTTCAACCAAGAAAGATTTCAGATGAATTTTTAGCACTAAACTATTGATTTTTAACAAAAAGTTAATTTTATACCTTAATAGTTGAATTTTCAACCCGGCAAAAAAACGAATTAAAAAAAAACACTTAAATTTTCAGTCAAATAATACAATTTTTAACTAAAAAGATAATCGTCAGGAGGAAGCAACTGTAAGAAAAGAAATGCAAGATAAATCAAATGCTGACATGAATATTATATCAGGGTGGCCGCAAAACTTCATTTTGAAAACCCCCTAATTTTCGCTGACCATTAATATTCAAAGATCAGAATCATAATCTTGTAGAATTTTTAACATATAATATTTGATAAACGGTATAAAACATTTTCAAATTAAAATGTCAAATTCATTATCCTTGATAGTTATTTGAAGTGCCTCTTATAGAAATTCCCTGACTGTTGCAGGATCTTTTCTTAAATCCCACACTTTTCCCTGACCAATAACATCTTAAGTGGAAATTGCAGTAGCACCCTATTACTATACCAAAACCCCTAATGATAGCTATATTCTGTATTAGCCCAGTGATGACCTGGTACGAAGCATCTTGTATTAACGGTATTGGGCCAGTACATTTCCTTTAGTGGGACCAGTACTAGTTACTACTAGCTAGTAGTAAGATCATTAAAATGTAGTAATCAAAAAGTAGTAGGATATTGAAATCAATCTGAGATGCACAAGACTCTCTAAGATGATCAGTTCGACCTATGTCATGATCGAATCGACCGTCCGAGACGACTGAGTCAACCCTCTAAGATAATAGGTTTGAAAATCCAGAAGGCTGACCTATAGTTGATCTTTATATATAGGTAGTCTACATATATAGATGGTCCGGCTGACTTTCCATTTTTATCCGCATACCACTTGTTGGTAGTCATGTGCTAATTATAAAGAACATGGTTTATTATCAGGGCTTTTTTCAGTAGTAGTATAGTTCGGTAAATAGTTTGACGCAATATAATGTCTTTAGTAAATTCCCACCTGAGATCAATATGGCCTCATGATATAAAAAATATTTCTTTTTCAATAACTAAAATTATATTTACAAACAAATTTTCAAAAGCAGAACAAAATCGTAAAAGGTTATCATTATTTCTCGGCTATGTTCGTTTTTTATAGCAGCATTTGCATATAATTATACGAGTACTGCATTTGAATTCGATTCTAGCCACATATGCAGAACCTCACGTGTCCATATAAAACGTGTAGTATTCACTGTAGATTACAATAGAGTCAATTACCATCGCAATGCATCCATGTTTGAAAACTGGGTAACAGCTGTGCTTACAATAAGTAGACGATGCTTTTCTTACCTCTACAGTATTTTTTCCTCATCCCTGTAATAATTTATTCCTTTTGATAGATCTGGCGAGGTTACGTCTTTCGTGCAATATCAATATTTAGACTCATTAGTCGCATAGATATATAAGTCAAGGTGTAAAATGTAAATGTAGGTGGATCTAGTATATGAATAGTTGCCCATAAAATGTGTGGAAACTCGCGGTGATTATGCAAGCTTCGGTTATCAGAGCGTGCGTGAACCTATTGTTATCACAACAAGTCTCCTTATAGAAGCGACGACGACGTTACGTACCATTTAACAATTAACTAAACGAGTCAGGTAAACAAGAATTTTGATCTGATACTTTGACTCTTTCATACTTTAATATTAATTATATTATTTTTTATTTTACCAATAATCTTCAGCTGTCAATAAAAACTTCGTTAATTGATCATTATTGATCGATTATCACTGTCCATTATTATATTATTATTATACTAACTTAAACTATCATTATCGTTATTTAAGGCGCAACAAATTGGTCGAAAAATGCCCTAACTTTCCCCTAATTTTTCTCGGACTAATTTCTTATTTTTCCTCAACATTAATATTTAAAGAGTAAAATTTTAATCTTGTGCAACAGATTTAATGTAGAATCCTTTATAAATGGTATATAAAATAATTTTGAATTTATTATTTTCAATGTTGCTACAGCCTAATTTACTCGAACAAAGTAAGCTTTTCAAAGTGAAAAATTTTTCAAAAGTGTATAATTTTCTAATTCAAAAAGTGACTGTAAGTAACATGCAACCCCTTAATCAGCCTTTCCTGCAGTTGTTCGAAATTTCGCGACACTACTTTGACCCCCCCCCCTTTAAAAAACCACGAAGTTTATGGTATGCCCCGTAATAAATGCGACTGATGTTCTTTTGAATTTGAAAAAGAATTCGAAAGATTCGATTTAAAAGGCTTAGACAATTTAAGATAAATTCAAAAGAGTTTAAATGAAGTTGAAAAATTCAAAAATTCAAAAAAGACCATTAATTTCAGTAAAATTGGAGTGAATTTTCAGGAATTTAAGGGAAATAAGAAAAATGCGATGCAATTGATAAAAAATCAGGGTTAATTAAGCAAAAATTCAAGTTAATTTATAGAAATTCAGTAGTGAATTAAACAAAAAATAAAAACATGCATTGAATTGAGTGAAATAGAGTATGAATTGACAAGATTCCAGTAAATTAAAAAAATTAAGGAGAATTCATCACATCTTCAGGGCTGACCTGAAGATGTGAACTGCAATGTTCACGAAACGTCGGCAAACAATTCGTAGTTTTTTTACACGAGTGAAACCCGAAATATCTCTTTTTATCAAATTGTAAATATCTTTAAATCTTTGAAGCCCTATAAGTTCCCCAATTCTTATGAATAAACTCTTTGAAATTAATTAAAATATTATAAAAAACCGTCACATTATATTATGAAACTCGATGATACTTGGTGAAATCCTAGAAAATTGATAAAAATACTTTGAGAACTTTTATAATCCCTTAAAATCATTGAAATCCTAGAAAATCTTCTAAAAGCCCTTGAAATCTGTTAGAATCATTCCATATTTTCCGAAATTCTAACCAAAATCTTTACAACCATATGAAAAATTTTCACATCCCTTTAAATCATTAAAGTGCTTAAAAAATTGAAAATCCCTTGAAAATAACTTGAAATCTTTTAAAATACCGTAAATTATTTCAACTCCTTTAAAAATCTTTTAAATCATTAAAATTTATTTTAAAATACTTAAAATCTTTCAGAATTCTCTAAAATATTTCAAATCCTTTAAAATCTTTTTAAATCCTTCGAAACTTCTGAAATCACTGGAAATCTTTTGGAATCTCCCTTTTGAAGCTCCTTAAAATTCCTCAAAAGATTTAAAAACTTTCATAAAAGGCATTTTTCTCTAAAACTACTTTATGGAAAAAATTGCATAAGAAATTGTCAATAAAACTTTTTACCAGGGTGAAGAGTAGTGGTAATTTTGAGCTTTTTCTTTTCGAAGTTCCTCTGATACTGAACAGAAGAAATTTTATTTCAGAAAGAGGTTCATGTTTTAAGTCAAAGAGAACTTGTTTGAAGACCAAAAATAGGCTTAGATTTCACTTTAAGTAAAAAAGGTCTTAATTTAGGGTGTACATAAGTTAAGCTTCAACAAAAGTAAGACTTTTCACTCAATTCTATCAAGTAACTCTCATGAGTCTATAGAGTATTTATTGTAAAGATTTATTAAATGTTTTTTCTAGATCCTCGTCATAAAAGTTACTCTCTTAGCAAAGTCAGGTGTTATTTATTAAGTTAATACTGAAATTAAACCTAAAACTGAAAGAAATTAATAAACCTAAATTTCATATGAATAAATATTCATAACCCATACTTGCTAGCGTCGCACAAAAAAGGTCTTAGTTTTGTTACAATTTTATTTCAGTATAACATAAATTAAGCCAATTTTTTGGCTTTAAGTTACATTTAACCCTTTTATTAACTTGAAGTTGAATCTAGGCCTATTTTTCATTTCAAGCTAGATTTTTAAAAAATCCATTTAAAAAAAATCTATTTGACTTCAGATCTTAAAATGAAGGAATCTTTTATCAAGTAAAGATTTAGGCCATACAATCCTTGATATTTTAGAGCATTATTTCTTTTGTCTTCATTTTTTAGCTCTCTGATAAACTTCAAATGAAATCAAACTCATAATAACATAGCGTTCAGAATCCCCATTTTTATTGACAATAATGTTCTTTACATTTTCAAAGAAAATATTTAACAGTTGCATATGAAATTTATCATTATGATTTGGATTCAATGTGAAATGAAAAATCTATTTTTTGTATATATAGTTTTCATATAGTGAATTTTAAGTGAAAAAAATATAACAATTTTTAAACTCTCTTATTATCAAACTCTATAAGTTTGCAATTGATAGGCATTAATCAGAAAATAAAAACTTAATGAACAAATTATACATTCGAGTATTGTAATATATGTATTTACGCCTGATAGAATTGGTTATATTTATAGTTTTTCGCGTGTCACTGAGCATTAACGATGATTAAAAAAACACCACTAATTCTCGTGAACAGATAATATATACGAGTGATTGCGGTTCTAAGCTTGTAACATTTTTAATGCAGAAACTTTCATAAATGGAATAAAATCATTTTTAATTTAATTTTATTATTCTCGGGGCTGAAACAGCCTAATGTACTGAAAAAATGGGATAATGGGTATATATTTCTACCTAAACATTGACCAAAAGTATCTATTTTCTAACCCAAAAAGTGACTAATATTTATTATTAACATGAGTGAATAGTGTTCTTTTGAACTTAAAAGAATTGGAAAAAAATGGTTCAAATCCATTGATCTTAGTAAAAAAAACTAAATGTAGAGCAATTTGAGGAAAATGAGAAAAATTCGAAGAAATTCATGAAAGTTCATAGTGAATTGAAAACAGTTCAAATATATACAAAATGTATTGAATTCAATAAGAAATGAAATTAAAATATTATAAAATCCCATGAAAATCTATTAAATCTGATATTTCCTTATATTTTGGAACCTTATTAAAATACATTGAGAGCTTTTAAAATCCCTAAAAATCACTTAAATCCTCGGAAATCTCATAAAAACCCTTGAAACCTTTTAAAATATTTTCAAACGTTATAGGTACTGTGAAATCGTTCCATACATCTTTCAACATTCTAGTTAATTCTTCACAGCAGTAGAAAAATTATTCTGATTTTCTTCATATGATTAAAATCATTAGAATATCCTTTGAAAATGTTTTTATCTCTTAAAAGTAGCTTGGAATCTTTTAAAATAGCCTAAGACGTGTTTAAGCCCTTTGAAATCCTTTCAAATTATTAAAATAAATTAAAGATTCCTTGGAATTCTTTCACATATTCCCTAAAATTCTTCAAATCTCTTGAAATATTTTTAAATCCCTTTAAGATTTTTAAAGCTTTAGAAAAAGCATTGAAATCTTTGAAAATATCCTAAAATATTTATATTCTTTTACAGTATCTTGAAATGATAGGTATACAACTTTTGATTTATTTAAATCCATGCCTCTTTTCATAATCTAAAGAACAATGATAATCCGAAAAATTTTATAATTAAAAAAAAGCAAATTGTCGAAATAAAATCAGGAACACTAGCAAGTAATGGTTCCAAATTATAACCGATTCTTAATATAAAAAAACGCTAACATAATATTACACTGTTCCAAGATGATAGGTCGTCTTTAAAATCTGCATCGTTATTCCCAGTGAAAACCGCGGGCTTAACCTACAGTTGTACAAACATTTTAAATCTTCCATGGAATCGAATAATTTTTTGTACTAAAAATACCAATTTTTGACGAAAATTACTAATAAAATATGAAAAAATCGTTCCAAATTGTAAAACTTCTTTCAAATTTAATTATTATTGTTTCAAATAAATCATTTATGTTAAAGAACTTTAACACAGCCGAAAACTGTTCAGAAATTAGAAAACCTCTTTGAGTACTTTCAATATTTCTGATGAAACCTGCTATAAGCTTCAAATAATTTAAATCTACTGACAATTCTTCGGAATCATTTTAAATAACCGAAAATCCCTTAAAGCCCAATTAAATTATTAAAATCTATTAAAGATTTCTTAGAATCTTTTCAAATACTCTCAAATATTAGAAATTCTTTGGAAGCGATTAAAACTTATTAAAGCTCCTGAAATTTCAGGAGCTTTAAAAAGTTTAAATATCTTTGTAATTTATGTATAAATTATTAACAGATTTCAATCAATTTTCAAGATCTCAAAGTATTTTTAAGTACTATTATTATTATTTTTAGTATTTTTAAGAATTCCGAGAAATTTAAATTTCTCGGAATTGTTAAAGATACTTTGAGATCTTGAAAATCGATTGAAATCCCTTTAAATTATTAAAATCTGTTAATAATTTTAAGACCTTTTCTAATTACCCCAAAATATTTCAAAACAATTCAAGAAAAAGCAGCAATAGGTATAGACCTAAATTAAATAGTGGTTAGCCCATGAGTCAATTAATTCCGAACAAAAATTAATAAGGCGATCTTTTTGTTTTAAAAGTGACATTTTGGCAGCTTTGATTATTCCGGACAGCTACTTAAATCACTTCTTACATAAATTCCCAGACTTTGGAAAAATTTTTTAAATCCTTGACGTTTCCTTGAGTAGGAATTCACTCGCGTATTAATACCGCACGCAAAAAAGCGTAATAAATGCATAAAAACACGTATTAGCAAGTATCTACTATTTTCGTTTACTCTGTACTTTTTTGTACTTTTTAAACTCGATTCTCCGCATTAAAACTTTGAAGTCCTCAAGCTTCTTGATTTTTTAATTTAATTTTTTGTGCAACATTTAAAAAAAATAGAATGACAAAAGCAGCCATTTCAAAAAGATGATTTGTTAATTTAAAATAGAATTTATTAAAAAACTCACTATTGATCGAAGTTCATGCATATATATAAGGAAACATCAATAATTACTTGAATAACTGTACAAGTTAATTGTTAAAAACAATTTATTTAAACAAATACATCAGTAGAGTATGTAAATGTTGAAAATACTTATTTTTTCACCTATTTATATATTGCATTAGATTGGTAATTGTTAACAGGCAATATATGTAACTGTTTATAACAAATATAATAAGCAAATGCCCCAAAAGAACGTTTATTCGTGGAAATTTATGGGTTTTTAAAAATAATTTTTGTCCGGATTACGTTAATAATATTCATATATTCAATCAAGATCTTTACTTAATAATTAAACTTACACTTATTATAAATAATCCAATAAATATATATGCAACTGTAATTGTGCTTTTACTTAAGTAAGAGCATTTTTACTAGTTTTTAATAAAACTTCAGCATTAATATTCTAAGAAAAAGTTTTATCGTTAAAAATTAACAGTACAAAAAAAATGGAAAAATGAACAATCGTTCATACAAATAAAAAAATCATTTTTCCCATTAAAGTTTGATGAAAGCTAGTTTATATTAATATTTGATATAAATGCTACATCAAAGTCATAATTTGTATGGAAAAATTCTTCACAAAATTCACAAATTCCGCACTTACAACGATAAATTAAGTTATAAAACTTTAATACGCATCCTTAATGAAAATATTTTCCATACCAATTTGTCTTAAAATTATAATTATTGTGGCAATGTTAATATTATTCATTATTTTTTAACACGTGAAATCTGGATAAAAAGTGAATATTAACTATAGATTTCAATAAATCTTTTAAGAAAATTTAGTAAGAAAAATGAATTTTTTCTAATAGGAATTTTTAATTTCATTCATTTAGTTGTGAGTAGTTTAATCTCGAGTTTAATTGAAACTAATTTGAGAACTATTTATTGATTATAACAATAGATTTTTCTAAAAAATTTCTTACCATGATAAGGGTGCTGTGTGAGTACCAAAACGTTAGTGAATATTATTTTAAAATATTGTTTTATTATTGTCATTTGATAATAATAAAAATAAAAAAACGAAAGAAATAAGAAAAGAGAAGGAACGGGATTTGGTTAGTTGTCTTCTCATTTTTCTTTCCTATTTTTTATTTTGTCCAGAATTTTTTTTCCTTATATCCATTTTTTTTAAGAGTATCTTTTTTCAAATTACAATAGGAACATTTGACGGTGGTTGTCCAAATTTGGTTGTTGGATTCTTGGTTTTATTTTCAGGAATTCTATACATTAACTTGATTATTCGACGTTAAACAGGATTTTAAACTCGATTTTAATATAATTTAAATTTCTTAGATTTTAATACCAATAATGATTGTTAACAAAAGCAAATACTTTGAAAGTTTACTGTAATTTGTGACTCGTAATTCGAGTTAAGTTGTGATTCAATTTTTACTTCAACTGAACATTATACAAAAATTTATTGTTTAATTATACGAAGTGTCTCGTCGTCCAGACACAGCTAGACACAGCCTTCATAATAATTATAAAAAGTTAAATTTCAACATTTTCTTCCCCTGCGTCACGATGCGTAATCGGGCATAAAGAGATTACCCGTTACAGGTCTTTGCATAGTAAATTCCCACTTGCTTTTCCCTAACTAACAAAATTCTCTGACTTCTTCCTGATTTCCAGGTTTTTCCTGACCTGTGGCCACCCTGAAAATGTTGCACAATAGGTCTTTTTAATTTGCTACGTAATGTAGTTGTCAGCTGCTTTTACCGTTTTGTTACCCTACGGTTTTATGTGTATTCTAAAGACAAAACAGTTTACTCTATTGTATTTTTTCGGTCAGTTTGGACTAACGTTATTCGTACCACTGACCCGAAAAGCCAGAGAAAGAATCACACGAAATCTTCAGCATCCCTTTTCGTCTTTCAAGATATAATGAATGCATTTCCAAATAAAAAGATCGTATGTGAAAGTATGTGGTAAACATGAGAGTAAGCAGTTTTCGAATTGACCGCAAGTTTAAATGGGATATTTTGTGAACAAAGAAAAGAGCGAGGAGAAAAAGGTTCGGAAGGAAGAGGGTGTTACGTTTTGCGGCGACTCTGTCGCTTATATTGCATCTTTCCTGGAGTTTCGTGTACACCGGAACATGAATGGATCTCAAAAGCGGTCTCCGGCTTTCGCGCCATTCAAAACGGGAGGATGTGCGAAATCTCTCGCGCTCTTGAAACCTCGACCCACTGGCGTCAGAAACATGCGAGGCTTTGCGGGATATACTGGTAACGTTATGTCCAGACTTTTGTCCCTTTTGCAGGTCCAATTTCGTCAGACGGGAAATTTCACAATTTTCAATTCATTCTGAGGACTACTTTCTGCCCTGTCATTAAAATTGTTCCAGATTACTGAATTCACCTCGTTTTTCACGCCTGGTAGTCAATTTCATAACTTCCCTTGCTTTCTTAAAAATCAAGAATAAAAATATGAGTAAGAGAATAAAGTATCTCAAAAATATAATATAGTAGCAGTATAAAAGTGGTTCAGCAGTTACATTGCAGGAAAATCGGAGAATTTTTCTTCGAAAAAAACGGATTTTTTCTTTTCAAAATATGAACGTAATAAAAAAAAAGTAGTAAATGCAAATAAAGCTACTGATTTTATTATAGTTGAAATCAAACACGCATGAAACTATTTTTTTTTATCTCGCACCGATTTCTGGTGAAGCATGTTAACATAATCTTAAATATATTGTTCCTTCCTAGATTAAAAATCCCAATTTTTGTCACAAATCACTAACATAATCTAAAGTTATTCAAAAATTTTAAGTTTAATTTTTGAGTCAATAGATTTTTGATTAAAATAGCCGATTTCCAAAATAACACGCCAACAAAACAAAAAATTAACATTGTACAAAAATTGTCAATTTAATAACTGAATGCCAATCTGAAGAATAATGATAATCTAAAAAAATCTGATGATTTTTTTAATTAAAAATAGAAATTTTCGACGAACATCACTAATGCAATACTATTAAAAAAATTAATAGAAATTTAATATACACGTGAGTAAAGTAATTTGCATCAATTATTCCGAATTTTAAATCTTCTTTGAAATTTCATGATCTTTGTTTGAAACGAACGATTTCTGGTGAAAAACGTCAACATAACCTTAAATTGTTCTAAAATGGTAAATCTTGTTCGAAATCTATATCGATGTTCCAAGTGAAATACGGTAGTTTAACTTACAGTTGCACAAACATTTTAAATATTCTTTGGAGCCAAATGATTTTTCTTTACTAAAAATACCAATGTTGACGAAAATGACTAGTTACAATACAAAACAAATTGTTATAAATAGTGAAACTTCTTTGGAATACAATGAATTTTGTGCCAAACTCTTTAATCTTTTTTTTAATTTAATTATTTTTTTATAGAAAATATCGATTTCCGGTGTAAAACGCCCATATGTAATATAATAATTATATTTTTTTGTTTAAAAATACAAATTATCTTTGTAAGTCACCAACGCATAACCTAAAATTGTTTTAGAATTAGGAACTTTCTTTAAAATCCGATGATTTTTAATAATAATTTGAATTACCGACAAAAAACACTAACACAATCCGAAATAATTGTTCAAGCTTGTAATTTGTATGATAAATTGTAATTGTATTATTATTGTATTATTCTTTAACAAAGATCATTGAATTTAAATTTAATGATATTTGTTTAAAAATGCAAATTTGAGGTGAAACACACAAACATAAGCTAACTTTGTTTAAAAAATGTAAGTATTCCTTGAGATATAATAATTTTTTATTAAAAATACCCATAATTTCAGATGAAAAATTACAAAATTAACATAACATTACATGTATTATAATTGTTAATCTACTTCGAAATCCAATGATTTTTGTTTTAAATGAACAATTTTCTATAAAACCCATTAATATAATCCGAAACTCTTTAAAAAATGCAAATCTTGTTCGAACTATAATGATTTGGGTTTTAAGACACCAGTTTTTGGCGTAAGACTTTAACGCAACCTGAAATTGGTACAAAATTAAGAACTTATAAAATCTTATGATTTTTTAACAAAAATGTCGATGAATGGCAAAAAAACACTATTTTTATGTTTAATTTTATTGTGAATAAACGACATTATTGTGAAAATTTTTAAGACTTTGGAATCTAAGAATTTTGTATTAAATGTATCCAATATTTCACGAAATATTGGATATTTTTCATACAAAATTCTGTAAATAGCTGACATTGCCTTACGGCAAAATTGTTGTAAATCGTTGTAAAATCGGAAATCTTGACGTTGATTTTCATTCAAAAATGCTAATTTTCTGTGGAAAAATCAACACAACTTACAAATGTTAGAAAATCTAAGTACATATTCCTTAAACATTCTGATTTTTTATTAATTAAAAAAATAATAATCTTCAGCAAAAAACATAAATGTATAATATATTCAATAATTTATTTGATAACTTGAAAGATTCAATTTAACTGCACAAGAGTATTTTAAAAACATAAATGTCTTTCCATTCCTATAAGGTTTTCTATGAGATTTTTTAGATTTAATTTTTAAATTTTCGTAAGAATCTGCTAGTACAACTATATGAATTTGTGAAATCAAAGTTAGGCAAGCAATTCGAGAAAAAATATTCATAATAAAAGGTATAAAGAGACTTTTTCATAATGTACCCTACATACATTTTTAAATAAATTTTTTAATAGCTACATTAGAGATTTTATTTAAATTAGCGGGATTATATTATACCATGAATCTCTGATACCCATGAATTTTCTATAACAATGTGGGTTTTTAAAATTAATTATAAAATTTCTATAAGGTGTTTTATAAAAAAGTTCATTATAATATTTCATTATGAATATTTTTCCACAAATTAATAGGCAAATATTAATTTTACAAATGCATATAGTTGCTTTGGAAGATTTTTTGTCTGGCAGATGTTTTTGGTAAGATTTCGTGATATTTTGTAATTAAAAAAAATATATATACGTACGCTCAATCAATTAAAATTAAATTATATTACTAATTCACTAAATATGAAAACTGAAATTAATTTTTTGAATAATTTTAGTTAAAAATTAATGAAATTGATTTATTTATTGTATAAATTAAATGGTAACATGTTATTTAATTAAAATTTCGAAAGCTCGCTGAACTCAAACGATACTTCATTTTCTATAAGATTTTATAGAAATATATTTTATTCTCTTGAATAGAAAATATATGTAGTAGCAACATTCTCGATAAATATCGCAAAAATTTTTAATATCTTGAATAGTTTTGAAAATTTTACCATGCTTATGATATCTCTGAGTTTTCATTTCTTATTCACTACATTTTGTAGAAATTTGAAAACTGTTTAAAATATTGGAAGTAATTGAAAAATGAATCGAGAATCAGTTTTTACGAACAAGTTAGGATTTAGAGATGAGCAGAGGTGAAAAAATTGACTGCTTTTAACATATAATACGATTAATTAAAGTTTTTAATTATTAGGGATATCGTATTTTTCTAAAATACATATCGAAAAAATGTTGCTATAGATTTCCAGGTCAAATATTAGGCCAAAATTTCGGATAAAAAATGCATTATTGTTGAATTATTGTAAAAATATCAAAATTTTCTGCAGCCTAATCTATGCAAAAGATTTACATCTAATTGTGATAAGAAGTAAGTAAGAAACATATTCATATTCGACTCAGGTCGAAAAATGATTGGTTTATGGTTTCTTTTTTTTAAATCACACAGTCATTGAAATCGGTTGATAATCACGCCGACAATTCACAAAAAAGTACAAAATATATGCTTGTTTCAGATAAAGATTGTTGGTAGATTTTTTGTACTTGGCGACAATTCGTTAACGAGAATCTTGATAATGTGTGCACTGTGCTGTTTTTTTCTTTTTCGCGCCATTGTTGAATCAATCGTGCTAGATTTTTTTATTCCTTTTTGAGCTAATCGACGATGAAGTTTCTTATCATTTTTCATAAATTAACCGCAGCTTTAAAAAAATGGAAAAATGGATAGGATTGTCAAATATCTGAATTATAGCGGAGATTTTGAGGAAAATAGGAGAAACATAGGTAAAAAAGGGTTAATAGGGGACTGTCTGTGATCCCTGTATAATATAAAATTATTATTTTTGGTTCTTATATGAATCATTTATCATATCGATTAATTTCTCGAGTTTATCTTAGCAAATGCAGAATGGCGGGTGACAAAGTACAACATCAACCTACAAATGAGAATAGAGATAAAAACATGAATAAGAAAAATGAGAATAAGACAAGATGAAATTGCTCTTAGCAAACACATTGCACATTTTAATTATTGCATATATTATTATCTCGGGGTTCTCGGAACTTGAGGAATGTTATTTACAAACTATGTTATTAAAACAAATTAGTCTAAAAACAAAAATTGTCGGTGATGACAGAGGGATGAAAAGGGACAAATGTGTCAAAATTAAGAGGGAAGCTGTGAGATCAGAAGTAAAAAATAAAAGGTCAGAGACCAGAGGACATATTTAAAATACAGGGGTCAAAGGTGAAATATGAGGGGTAATAGCTCAGAGATTGTATGTCAAATCACAAAGGTGAGAGATCAGAGGTCAAATTTTTTAAAGTAAAAGTGAAAGTTCACCTTTTAGAGGTCAAACGTCAAAGGTACGAAGTAAAAAATATAAGTTCAGAGACCAGAGGTCATATTTAAAAGGCAAAGGTCAAAAGTCACATGTGAGAAGTAATAGTTCAGATATTATATCTCAAATTTGAGAGATCAGATGTCAAATTTTAAAAAGTAAAGGTTAAAGTTAATTTTTTAGAGGCCATACGCCAAAGGTTAGGAGTAAAAAGTAAAAGGCCATAGGCCTGAGATCATGTTTGAAAGTCAGGGGTCAAAAGTCACCGATAAGAGGTAATAGGTCAGATATTGTGTCTCAAATGTGAGAGATTAGAGGTCAAATGAAACATTCATCCAAACAATTTGTAGTCTCTAATATTACAAAATTATCATCAAAAATATTTTCTTATAATAATAAGACGACCAAGAAAAATGTGAAAATGTTTTCTTGGAAATTAATTTCGCTAAGCTTGAACTTCATGATCGCTGCTCTTTAGCGTTATTAAAAAAAATGGTGTCTTAAGTATGATTAAAATCATATATCGTTGGCAGGTGCTGAGTTAATCCATAGCCGGAGTAATACACACACCCCGATCAAGTGGCAATTAAAGAGCGCACTTAATTACACTAGCAGACAGATCAATGTGAAAAGCTGAAACCGTATCGAATGGAAATTTGCACACATGCATGTAAGTACATCACATTTGTAATCCACGCGTAAAAAACGATCCAAGATCTGAGAGGCCACTTGTTTTACGTAAATTCGAACCATCCATTATATGAGATGGATTCCCTTGAAAATTTTAATTCAGATAATAATTGAAACATAAAATTAAAAAAGCAGTCATTAAAACTTTTAAGATAATTTATATCCCTAGAATAAATTATAGTACTATATCATTTTTCAGAGCTTTCTTTAATAAATTCATAGATACGTATCAGATTGATGAATTACGGTTACGTAATCAATAAGCATAGATAAAAACTGTAATTATCCACGTGACTTTTAAAGCATTCATTCTAAAATCTAAATATATATTAGAACCTGTTATTTCATATTTCCTTCGTGAGTTAATTAGCATATTATCAAATATGTATGTG
>NC_046662.1:79279760-79281734 GCF_010883055.1 Belonocnema kinseyi | reverse complement strand
GATAGATAGATAGATAGATAGATAGATAGATAGATAGATAGATAGATAGATAGATAGATAGATAGATAGATAGATAGATAGATAGATAGATAGATAGATCGAGATAGGAAAAGAAAAGTGTCTGGAAAAGCGCGTTGATGCGTCATTAATATTTTGTTCTGTTGAAAATAAGACTATTAGAGACTTTCAAGAAACGAGAAGCCCTTAATCCTTGGTGGCGAATGAGGAGCGCAGGTGGTTACCAGGATGGTTAAAGCCCCGGCCCAAGATCCTGCGAGAATTAAAAATTACGAATTCAAATAGGGGTTGCGCCTATAAAAAACGACCGTTTGCGACTACTTATATGATTTTGCGTCGATCTCTGCTGTAATCAAAGCCGCCATTTCCCATTCACGAGATAAATTAAGCTTGCATTTTTAACACAAAATATTAATTTCCTAGCAAGAAAATAAATTTCCATCAAAAAGACAAGTTTTCAGAAAAATGACGAATCCTCAAACAAAACGGATTAGTTTCCAAATCTGTTCATTTATATCAGTTAAAATTTGTATTAATTACAATCAGTGCTTGAATTCTAGCTGACTGGTAAATGAGTAAGCTTTACTGATTTATCGTTTAAAAATAGCTTGTTCATAGCTAGAATTTAGTCACTAATTGATTTTACTAAAAAAAATTTACTGATTTAAATTTAGAGAGCATTAAACAGTTGCATTTCTAACCAATAAAGATAAAAATTCTACCGAAAGAGATGAATTTTTTAATTGAATAATATTGAACAAAGCAGTGTAGCAATTTCAACTAAAAACCATTTTTTCATTTAAAAAATAACAAAAATTTCAACCAAATTGTTAAAGATTCAAGCCAAAAAGAGGAATTTTATACAAAACAGTCGAATTTTCTATCTAACAAAAAAACGAATTTCCATCGACAAAAAAAAAGAATGTTTAACATAGTAGTTCAAGTTTGAACCAAATTGTGGAATTTTTAAGCCGAAGACTTATGTTATACAAAACAGTCGAATTTTCTTCACGAAAATATGATTTTTTAACAAAGAATTCTACCAAGAAGATTAATTTTCAACACAAACAAGTTACATTTTTGACTCAAGAGATAAATTTGCAAATTATATGATGAATCTTGAAATGGAATAGTTAAATTTTCAGTCAAAAAAATTAATTTTCTTAAAATAAAGTAAAAAACTACAATAAAATAGTTACAGTTTCAATCAAAGGTATGAAACTTCAACTTATACGATGAATCTGCAACTGTAATTATTAAATTTCATTAAAATAAATATTTTTAACAAAAAAAAACGAAGTCTTAAACAAAACCGATCAATTTTTTAATGAATAAATGAATTTTCTACCAAGGGAAGACTAATTTTCAACAAATACGTTACATTTTCTACTGAATCATTAAATTTTCCTAAAAATAATGTTTAACAAAAAAGCTACGTTTTAAATAAAATATTTTGCTCTCTAAATTTGAAATAGTGCAAATTTAACTATTTGAATTAGTGATTGAATGATTCACTGCTGAAATAGTGATTTTTTGGCTTTTCACTATTGAATTAGTGATCTTCTACTGTAAAAAAAGTGAATATTTCACTATTTCCAATTAGTGGATTTTATTTCAATATTATTTAGTAGTTTAATTTACTATCTAATTAGTGAAGTCGAGATGGAAGCCGTGATCACGTGATCACGGCTAATGGTGGACTCGCGCCAACCTGCGCTCACGTCTCGTTTGCATCGTTTACATTTGTCAGCTTGCATCATTTTTTTTACGAGCGTACAAAAAAATTTAAAACACAGGTTAGTAATATTTTCCAGTTTATTATACTTTTGTGTAGTTTCCTTATTATGTGGCGATATGTAAGGTAAACCGGGGGAAGATGCCACACCTAAGGAAAAAATTAAAATAAAAAAAACACAAATGCGGAAAACATTAATCTTATTAATTAAATGTAAACAT
>NC_046662.1:79278161-79279660 GCF_010883055.1 Belonocnema kinseyi | reverse complement strand
ATTCCTACTATACTTATACAAGCCATCTATTTACAAACAAACAAGATATGGCTTTGTGGCGTCTTACCCACGCTGGCATCTTCCCCCGGTTTACCTTATGTCGAGACGAAAGCATTTGCTACAGAACATGAACGCTGTGTTCTTTTCGAGGTTATGAAATTCAGGGTTCCATTCATTTTTATAGAAATACATGGTAAGCTAAATTGGGATTTTTCTTTAGTAAGTGCAGTATCAACATAAATTAGTTTAATTTTTAAATATGCATTATAGTTTACTTCTATAACTTGTCTTGTAATATAGTTTACTGTTGGGGTTATTGGTTGACTCCAGCAAATATTTTATTTCACTGTGTAATTAGTGATTTTGACAACTTAATTAGTGATTTTCCACTATTTAATAGTAGATGCTTTAGCTCTCAAAATCACTATTTGCTTAGTGAAATTTCACTAATTGATTTGGTAAGATATTTTCACTAATTGAATTAGTAGTTTTTCACTAACTCGTAGTGACCTACATCTCGCTAATTCAGTTAGTGAAATTTCACTAATTCAGATTTAGAGAGTATATTTTCAACCACAGAGATGAATTTTGATCTAAGATGATAAATCTTCCATAAAAAATTATGTGTTAACAAAGTAGTACAACTTTTAACTAAATTGTTAAATTTCCAAACCAAATAGACGAATTTTAAATAAAATTTTTAATTTTCAACTGAATAGATGAATTGCCTACTAAGAAAATTAATTTTCTACAAAAAGGTTACATTTTCAAAAAATGAAGTTTGAAACGAATTTGAAATAGTTGTATTCTCAGCCAAAGAGAATAATTTTCAACTAAAATTATGAAGCCTCCACGAAAAATTTAATTTTTAACCAACAAAGATATTTTTATTTTAAATCTGAAACAGTAGCCAAAGAATTTGATTTATATTTAATACTTTTTGAATAATAGTATTTTTTAAAATATTTTAAACAATCCTGCCTTAATATTTGAAACTTTTCATTTGGCCAAAGTTTCACGAAACTTTATAACCTTATAATGATTTTGTGAAAAAAATGTATTTTAGATTATATAAAAGAATTGCTTCGTCTTTTATTCTTTGAGGGAAGATATGATCGGATTCTTCTTTTGGTGGAGGCTTCTGCTTCCGAACACGTGCTACGTGCTGCAATGTGCGAGAACGGTTATGCATGCTTCGTAATCCGAAGGACGTATACGACAAGTGGCATGAAGGCTTCTGAATTCGCTCAGTGTGACATGCAGCCGCGACAGCCCTGGGCGTAGAAAGTGATGTCGGGTGCTTTATACATAATTTTAGTTTTTTATTATTTCATGTTTTCTGGCAGTCCATATTTATTTCTGTCAATCTGAGTTCAAAAGAAAAGAAGTCCAAAGATTCGGGTAGTGAAGGAAAAAATGAGTTGACAAATAAAAAAGTTGTTGCAGGAAAAATTAAATTGGTAGTAGAGAATAATAAAAATTCTAATAAATAATTACTA
>NC_046662.1:79210057-79278061 GCF_010883055.1 Belonocnema kinseyi | reverse complement strand
AGACGCTTTGGACAATTTAACAAAGTTTGTACGCTTTGCGTCGTTCTTTTGCTAATAGCACGATTCTCAACCCTATATACAAGTCACGCATCGCCGCTGAAGAAGCGGGTAGGCCGTAGAAAGGATGCATTAACCGGAACACGCACTCACATACGCATACATACTCGATTTCCCTACCTACGGGAAATAGTAGCATCCCTCAATGGCGTAAGTACATGTTTGATTAAAATCATTTCGAAACAATCTGATAGGATTCTATCTGGCTCTTCCTGGAGAATTTAATATTGAAGGTCTAGTCTGCCTAAATTAGATGTTGACCAGCTTTCCGAGATATATAAATTCATAAGCGTCAACTAGCAATATTGATTGTTTTCTATGAACAATACAACAGAAAGAGGACACTAAAGAAGCTATCTTTTAAAAAAAACGCATCCAACAGGGAAAATCGACGTGTCCAGATGACAAGAATCTATATCGGAATGTGGATATCGAAAGATTCTAATTCCAGAAGTGAAAATTAAAAGATTCTTTAAATTGGATGCAACTGATGTTCCCAATACAATTTATATTTAATTCCAAAGTTTCATGAGATCGGAACCCGAGATAGAACATTTCAATTTGCACTCTCCGAGATAGAACCTTTTAATAAACATATTCCTAGACTTTGTTAGTAGTGCAAGTCGAAATAGTACTAATGCACCTAGGGTATAACGCTCTAATTTTTTGGATATTTTAAAAGTAACGAAATGCTACAAGTTAAATTTTCTTCAAGAAAATTAAAATTTTTTTTTAATGAAGAGGCAAATAAAAGGTACGCCAATGGAAAGAGACCGAAGCTTGGGGCACGCGCCGGCACGCGCCAGTGTTTCGCAGAGAGCACGCGCGCATCTTTCTCTCTTGGCTTTCCTCTCACGGCTGGGGCTCTCTCTTCAACTCCCTTTCCCTCTTTCCTCTTTCCAACACAACACGCCCTCTCAAAGCGCTTGACTACTTGTAAGTAGTGGTACTCAGTGTGCTACTCCAACCGAGGCTTCTAACGACTTTTCCCGCCTGGCGACGGACCGTGTCCCCATACAGGGGCGTATTCAGTATCCAATTAAACGATTGATGATGTAACATTTTTATGGCTTTGTTATTAATAATCCTGCTTGACATTCAGAGAATTATTTTATAGGAAAAATGATTAGTCCTTTTCAGAAGTGTTGAGAGAGTCTTGACAGTTAAAAGGGTTTGAATCTGCCCTCGCGATTAATATGAATCGATTCCAAATCACTTTCCTACGAAATTCAATAGTCACTCACTTCCAACCCCTGCTAGGCTAGATTGTTTAATATTAGTAACATAAGAAAATATCAATTCCACTTGAGTACAGGTAGTTCAAAGCGAGGGAGAAATAGGGCACAAAGTAGTTTCAATAATAAAGGTTACCCTATATACTTATTTCCTCCCTTCTCAATACAAACCCTTAATTTCATTTCACCATGTTTTGAAGACTATATTTTTTCCCCCTTATCAGGAAAAAAAAACTTTTTGCCGTGGTCAGTGAAGCCCTTCTTTCGTCCAAAATCCACTAATAGTCTTAGTTCTGCCATGAATTATTCATTAGCCTGGCGCGAAAAATGTGAGATATACGGCACGACTCCATATACACGAAGCATGTATATAGGTAAACTTAAAGTTTCTCGTAAGTGGATACATATATAGACAAACACTTATGAATTTTACAGTCTCATTTTGAATGTGAGTTTGTGCATATGCAAGAAAGAAGTTACGTGTTGCACGCACTTATGTAGATATAGACAGGGGAACTCTTTTCGACACATTGCAGATATGTGTTCTTACAGGCTTGAATGTAAGAACGCTATAACGACCAGCAGCTGCATTGCTGCTCTCAACCGATACGTCGCTTACCTACGCCCGCACACATTTTGGAGAACGGCGATTAAGACGAAACCAGAAAAAAAAAAGAAAGTTATCCTCTACATACGATCAAACTTTGTCAAAACTGAGGACCATTTACCTCCCCAGTTGCCTGAAACATCAATCCCCGAAAATTCTCTCCACGCATAAAGAAATTTTATATGATCATTTCTTAAAATCAGCTTGTTATAATTTAACCCGGAAGCTGTATTCAAAATTACAAGAAATTAAATTGCAATGATAAATTAAAAAATTCTTCATTGGTGTCGGGTCTCGAACCAACATCTGTTCTTAAAATATCGTAAGGTGCCAAGTTACTTACTACTTTAAACACGCGACTTCTGTTTAATCTGCACGGAAAAAAAATTCTTGAGGCGAACGAGTAAATCGAGAATATATTAAACTCAAAGAAAGTGTACGCTTGGATTAGGTAAAATGTTTAGTTGGAAGAGTTACACATTTAGTTACTTTATGCAAATTGTTCTCGTAAATCAGTAATTTGGACAAAATTGCTAAGTTCGAAAGTTTATTATTTTCGACAGATTATGTATAATAGTATTATCTTCAGATTAGAAAAAAAATTTAGTTTTTATAGAAATATATTAACTTACAGTAGCCAATCTTTCATCTGGTATCGCGAAAAGGAATTTCCCTGAAATCCGTGTAATGCATTTGGAGGTCAAGTTTGTTGTTTTTATCGCGTTTCTTGATATTTCAATATAGTTATCGCCTACAATCGAAACAAATGTAAATTATTATTACTGCATCATAAACTCGATTTAATATTAACATTCGCGCACACTTTAAGTGGTAAAAAGCGTTTAATTGTCCAAAGTAAATCTCAACTATCACTGCTCCCGATTCTCCCTATTCTTAATATTCCGATTATAGCTATACTTATTCGGGGTTTGACTATAAGATATCCCTGGTATATGGAAAATGGTCAAGGATATTCATGTTTAGCTATAATAAGGAATAATATCCCTGTAACAGCTCAATTTTTTTTACCGTGTGTCATAAAATGTAGAAAAGAAAGATCACCAAATCTATGGGTGCGTACTTAATAAATAGTGCAAAGCCTGAAAAACTACAAAAAATTTTAACGATTTTTTGATTAGTAGTAATTACAAAAAGTAAAGGGTAGAAAAATAAAAAGATGTAACTGACAAAATGACAATTGCGCAGAAAAGCAAAAACACATTGTGTAAAACCGAAATCGCAAGTAAACTGGATCCTGGTGATAAGCGCCCTCAGGTTCGCTATTCCTAAAACTGCTGACCTCGTGTGTCCTCGGAATGTGATGTGCAAAGCAAGGGAGGCTTGCTTAGTAACTGCTCACCAATGTGTGAAACACCAGCAGCGTAGGAAGAAAGGTGAAGAGCGCGGGTACCCACGCTCGTCTATTGCGTAATATTAGGAAATTGTTCACAGGTTACTGACTGTTTAGGTTTGGATTCCTCGGAGATATGCTCAAATCAATGCCCGAAATCGTGCTTAACTCCAGGTTAAAGTTTAAAATAAAAATAAAAATTCTGCTTTATTTTTGAGCTAACGTATTGCTTACTTCATACTCTAAAAGATTGTAAAAAGCGTCGAGTTATGCGGAAATATTGTTCGAGGTTAACAATGTCGATTTAACACTTTTTTTATTCTGACCGAGTCGAATTGAGACAGTGATGAGAAATGAAATATTTAAATAAAAAATAAACTTATAATACTTTCCGGGAATGTTGAGTTACTGGATATTAAGTTTTAGTTTTAGGTGAAAATTTTATGAGTTCTGAAAAGTGTTTTAAAATCGTGACAAAAATTATCATTTTTTCATTTAAGTACTGAAAATTCTCCAAGATGTCGAGTTAATGAACACAGAGAAAAATTAATTTTCAATGAGAAGGTGTCACAGCGTGACAGGTGATTTTTCACATCTAGGTGGTGATAAATAATAAAATTCACATTTTTTGTTCCTGTACCACCTATATATTAAAATATATGCCTTTTGTTCAATATTCTAAAAAAGTTTGATTATAAAAAAATTTACAATTAAAAAAAATACAATTCAATTTTTGAGAATTTTCTAGAAAAAAAAACTCCACTTCAAAAAATTGTCAGTTATCTTCCTTTTGCCTTTCCACTCTTCAACTGTGGAAACAAATTTTTTATGGATTTTTTTTAAGCACCCTAAAATCTTTTAAATTCTTTAAAATCTTTAGAAACGTCCTTGAAATTTCGCTAAATTAGGTGCAGTTTGATGAAGTTCCTTAACATTTTTTGAAATTTAACAAAAATCGCCCACAAAACCTAAAATCTGTTTAAAAATTTAAATATTTCAAAATCTTTGAAATTCTTTAAAATCCCTCAATTATTGTGAATAAAATCTTTGAAATTTAAATACAATTTTATAATTTCCCTTGAAATCCCACGAAATTTTCCGAAGTTTAAAATATTTAAGTTTAAAAAGTTTAAAATGACTGAAATTCTTTGAAATCTTAAAAAATCCAGTAAAATCCGTTAAAGTTCTTTTGAAATAATTGAAAATTCACTGAAATGGCTTGGCATCTTTTCAAATATCTTATCTTAACTTGATAAAATTAATAAACGGTGATAAATTTTGTGGCTGGTAGTAATTTCAAACATTTTGGAAAAACTTTATTTTTATGAACATTTTTTTACCGAATGGTATAAAAAAATAATCTAGTCATACCGGAATGATGCCTTTATAACAGAGTTACTTTCTTTTATTGTAGATTTTAACTTTATATACTATAATTTTGGGCCCATGTGAAGCAAAATCTTACACCCATGTTAAAATTGAAGGATGTCTGAAATTCAAAAAATAACCCTTACGTAATCAATGGATGACCCCTAAGTAGAAAACCCATATCGAGCAGTACAAATAAGTATTTATAGTCAGATACATTAAATAATGTATACCTTAATGTGTTTCTTCTGTCGGATAATAAAATCTTGAAATCATTTGTTAAATTCTTAGGGTCTATACCCATTCCAAATATGCTGAGTTCGATACCCTCAGAAATTCTTTTTTGTTTTATGATACAAGCAGTGCAAATGTGTTTCAAGTCTGGCGAGCAATCACCACTACCACTAATGTGGAAGCAGCTCCGCTTATGGAACGTAGATCCAAAATAAAAGGCGCCGTTGGTCCGCGAGAACACCTGGTTCGGTGAGGGGGTGGGGTCGAAGCGTGTATGGTGGTCGTACATCCCCTACGGGGTGATTAAATGAAGCACCACGATTCATAAGGGAGGCCAAGCGTGAAACTGTTGCGCCCCCGTTGGGCCCCGTTTCATTTTGAAACTTTAGACAAAGGGATCATCGTGCGGCGATCAAAAAGTCAACCGCTCATATCCAGTGTTGCTAAAAATGATACCCCTCACGATCATTCCCCCGTAAAAGACATCAATTATAATAAAAGAGTTACTACTCGCTAATAACCAGTAAAAACTTTATTTATTCTGTATTTTATTAGAACAAAAGCTTTTACACATGTAGTTTCTTTACAAAGAGCATGTTTCTTTTTCTAATCATACGATGTCTTTCTCTCTGCTAAAATATCCGATCAATTTATCCTTACTAGCGACTACCCCCGTCCATTATCAAGCAAGTCCCTCCCACTGCACCCCTTCCATCAGCTAATATCCACCTATTTTATATTTTTCCTGATTTATATAAGAGTCTATTACAATATATGATCTTCATGGACATAAATTTTAAGGGAACACTTGTAAATTTGGAAGTTATAGAGTGTAGTACAAATTTCTGCCTACTGTATCCTCTTCAGCAATCAACCCTGTCCATTATCTGCAAAGTTCCACCCACAATACCCCTAACATCACCTAATCTCCGCCTATAATTGCCATCTCAACCACCCACGTTATCCCTCCTACCAACTGAGATCCACCTGTTTTCTTCCTTCCAATATATCAGTGCTCTTCGTCCACACACCAGGAAGGAACATTGGTAAAATTAAGTTTTATATGAATCTCTGCCTATTGTATCCCCTCAGAAATTAACCCCACCCATTATCTACTAAGTACAGCCCACCCTACCCTATCCATCACCTAAGCCCCACCGATTTCATCTTTTTTCTTTTATATATAAGTCTATAATATGAACTCCCTATCTACGTAAATTAAGAAGGAACATATGTGAAATTCGAAATAATAAACTTTAATACGAATTTCGGCTCACTTTATTTCCTTCAGCAACGAACCACGCCCATTATATATTAAGAACTACCCCCTATATCCCTTCCATCACCTAAAATCCGCTTATAATCGCCATCTTACCCACCCACCTTATCTCTTCCACCAACTGAGCTCCGCCTACTCTCTATCTTCCAAAAATGAATGAGAGTTTTATGTATATAAACTAAGGAGGAAAAATTGTAAAATTAAAAATAATAAAGTTTTTCTAGGAATCACCGCGCAATTTATCCCCTCCAAAAACTAACCGCACTTATTATCTACTATGTTCCACTGACTTTACACCTTCCATCGCCGAAGCTCCTCCTATTTTATATTTTTCCTCTTTTATACAATTCTCTATCATTGCCATGAGAACTCAGAATATATTTTTTGTTTAATAATTAATCTGCTCAAAAATGCTTGTAAAAAGCGACTTTTCGGAAAATCCGAGAACATGTACGAAAGCAATGACAATCTTCCTCTTTTTTGTCCCCAAGAGTGAAAGGCAGTAGTAGCACTAATGTTGTGCGTTGTAAGATGTCCGCGAGGATCCACTTTTCTTTGGTTGCTTTTGATCGTTTCGCATTCGGCACACGCGTATATTGTGTGGCCCGAATATCTCGTGTCATTTCTTTATTAAACGCCACAATTACACTCTTTGCGTACCAAGGGGCCGTTCCTGGTTCTTCCTGTGCTGTGAATTAATGCGTGTCAGGTGAACCGACCGTGTACCATACACGCTCTACCATTTCTACAGCGATACACGATATATAAGTGGCACGAAAGAGCAAAAACAAATAAACAAAAAAAAAACGAAGAAAAGTGGCGGTACAGAGTCCCGTACAGTCGCTGAAATAGCTCGGATTCTCAATAATCTTCAAGAATCTTGTCGGGCGGCTACTCCAGAATTTCGAGAGGAAAGCAGTAGTAACCAAAGAAAGAGAAAGAGAAGACTTACAGAAAAGGGAGAAAGGACTTGTAAAGACGATCCCTTTGAACACACGACCGACGCGTGTTCGTCACAGGCTGCCAAGGTTACTGCCCCTGATGTCATGGCAAAAATGAAGAAAAATGAGTGGGCAAAAACTTCGGCAAAAAGGAACTTTTCCTTTTACAGGTGTTATATACGCCAGCTGTTCAGTTTAAGCTGAAGGACAAATTAGGATTCGGAAAACGTTGTATAATTGGGCTCACTTCCTTTGAATAAACACAGCTATTTTCAGTGGAACATCATCTAAATTAATCGTTGCAAAAAATAAATAATATAGGATTAGTCAGAAAATGTTACGCCTCTTTTGAAATGACAACAGGAGGCCTAATGTGCAAGCCTAAGTAATGTTAATCAAGGGTACAATAGTCCTTCTTTAGATTTATTCTCAAATATACATAAATTAGATCGTAAAGTACAAAAATAAGATAAGCAAATATTGTTCGGTTACATGTGTTGAAAAAATTTAGAGAAATTGCTGAAGGCACTTCCCCTACTTTCTCATAAATTCTGGTACTTCACGAGAGACGAATAATGTGTGATGGAGGTACATACATACCAATTAATGTCGCGCAACTCTTTTTCCCCAAGTCCCTCTTTTTGCAGGACGAGTTCTGCGTCATCTGCGTCACGCACGATAATTTAGTTCACACGAGCAAGAAGTTTTACCCAAAAATCTGATAAATTCTGTAAATAAACGTAAGAAGAAGTAAAACTAAATTTTGTTTTCGATATGATAAAACTTGAGAACATTTCTCAATGAAAGTCTAAAAAAATCTTTTTTTATTTTTTGTCCAAAAATACCCCTTACTGAAACCAATGCTTACGCCAATCTTCAGAATGTTTGTTTTTTCCCAATAGCTTTCGGCCCCTCGAAAAAAATCTTTTTTTATTCTGTGTCCAAACATATTCCTTACTGAAACCAATGCTTACCCCAATCTCCAGACTGTTTGCTTTTTCCCAATAGTTTTGGGTCCCTCTATGAAATTTTCAATCAAGTTTTTTCACCCACAAAATCATGATTCTCTCCACGCATTAAAGTTTCATTCGTTAAAAAAAATCATAAAGGAAAACCTGCTTACTCACCGACCTTCTAAAGGTCGCTTTATCGCTAGCGGATCCCATTTACGGGAAATCCCGGAAGCAGCAATGGGTCGATTCACCGGAAGGACGATTTCGGTGACACGCGTCGGCCACACGCCACATAGTGGGAACCTATACACATTTTGTTTCTTTTTTCTTTTGTGGTGGTTGTCCATGTGTGTGTGTTTTTCGCACGTGAGTGGGCAGAGCACGGCGGCGGTGGTTGCACCATGTCATCTGGCAAGCAGGCTATAAGGTATAAGCCTGAACAAAATGCACGGGTTTCGTGTTCTCGTATGTGTACCTATGTAACGGTCAAATTCTGTGTTTCAACAGTCATTCCCAGGTTAAGATAGTTCTATACAGAATATACACATACAAGCTTGAAAATACATCAAGATTCACTCGTGTGAGAAGGGTGGTTAACCAGTTTACCATATACGCCATACGAATATGGTAGTGACGCTTCCATTTGGTCTTAGCGCCCTAATTGAAAGTCTCCATGGTGGGCCAATTAAATTTTCTTTGGTAATTTTGACAACGGTTTGGATCCTCGAATTATACTTATATTCGTTACGTCGTATTATTGTATGATTATATGCGAGCAAGTCAATCGATTATTATATGGTATACATAAAGTAAAACTATAGCAATCAAGAATCAGCTAAGAGGCGCTGCAATCACTTAAATTACTGGCTACCCCAAAAGTTGGGTTTAATACTTCTGAATACAGATGGTATTCATTTTCAGTGCAATTCAAAGTAATGCGATATAATGTGAACACTCAAGAATTTCTTAGAAAAATGTTCTGTTATTTCTAGGTATTCAGAGTTATTTCTGGTTATTTAAAGTTTCATATTCAAGCCTTTGAAATTAAGTAATTTTAAATTCGAAGTAGTTTAAGCTGAAGTGATGTTTTAAAAGTGCACGATTTCAAAATCTTAAATTATCACAGAAAAAACTAAGAATGAAATTTGTTGCAGGAAATTTTTTAGAGCGATAAAGTTTTGATTAGTCAACTTCGCGTCTTTCAAAAAACAGGTGTTTGTCATGCAAAAACAAAAGCAAGTTTAACCGATATTTGTATAAAGTTTACCCTGAAAAGTTAATTTTTGTTGCAGAGAATCTTTCATCAGAAATCGATGTAAAGTTTATCTTCTGTTTTTTCTGTGAAATTCAAATATTGAATATACCTATAATATAACAATTAAAATATTTAAAATATAGCAAAATGCACTGGTTTTCTATTGAATTTGTAAACGCAGATTATAAGGTGGTAGCGGTGGGATTCACTCTAGCTTGGATGAAGACAATTTTCAATTTAAATTGAAAATTTACGAGCAAATTAACACATATTTTAGAGTTTTGAGCTCAAAAGCCGCCTTTACAGGTAAATTCTGACCAATATGTAGGAGTCATTACTGAGTTATACAAGGCCGCTATATTTATGGGATACCGATACCGGTGAGCCATATAAGTATGGTGTGTGCATGAAATTATGGAAATTGGCCGAATGTTACCGTCGTCATCCAACCACATTGGGTATCATTTGCCATCCGAGTTATTATATATGTCGAACGCGGAACCGCGTTTCGCGTAGGTCCACTTAAGTGATTTCTCTCGGTTAAAGTCTCCTGCAGTTACCCAGGTATTTTCAGGGACGAAATCGCTACCCCTGGAATTTCAATCCCCCTACCTTGACTTAAAAGTACAAACAGATTTTTCCTGCTAACTTTGGCTAACTTCGAATATAGTACTTTTTCAGTCTACAGTCCACATAATCTATAATCATCATCTATTTATAGTTACAAGATCAAACTTTAACTAGGTGATGGCCACAAACACGAATTTAAAACTTTAATGTGGTAATTCACATATTTTCCTGATAATAACTTAAACGTCAGGAGTAATAGGTACAAAATTCAGAGCTGAGGTCACGGGTCAACTGGATGGATCATTATTAATTCACGGCCTAAAAGTTAGCTATGCATATAGATTTGAAATTTCGACCTTGAATAAAAAATGGAATAACAGTCGTAGCCAAAAATTAAAAACGCCACATCTCTACGTGTTTTTTCACTCTTTTTTTAAAAGTCATTTTTTAAACAATTACGTTGTTAATTAACATTTATCCTTCATTATAAAAAAACCAAAAGTCCTAAAGAAAAAGTGAAGATAGTTCTGGATTCTTCTCGCCAATATCTCCATGTGTTTTCTTTTTTCATTTTTTTTAAATTAATTATTGAAACAATTATATTCTTCATAATTTTTAAGAATTTATTTAACAATTATGGTTAACAATTCACAGTTAGTAATTTAAAAATAACATACATTGAAGTATCATAAATGAAAAAAATGTTAAACAATGCAAAAAAGTTAGTTTAAACATTGTTTTTTCCCCCTCTACGCACACGCCTTTACGATATCCCATATAGCATATATGAATGTGTATATATGCTAAACGAATTGATTTATTTTACTTTTTGATACGTGGAATGGAAATATATTTATACAAATTATTTTGAAATATTAAAACTGTTATTAGTATGTGACATTTTTCAAAATTATATTCTCTATTGTATTTATTATTATTTAGTTTGAAATAATGTATATTATAATCTATATTATTGTATTGGTTATTATTGTATTTCTATTCTAAAGCAATATTTATATTATTTTCCCATGGTATTTGTCTTTTTAAATATGGAAAATAAATATACATTCTATATTCCCTATACTGTATGCTATTATAATTAAAAAAATTAAATTAAAAAAAAACTGGAGATATTGCTGAGAAGAATCCAGAACTATCTTCACTTTTTCTGTAGGACTTTTAGCTTATTTTATAATGAAGGATAAATAATTAAATCTATATATGCGCCATGGGATATCGTTAAGGTGTGTGTGTAAAGGGGGCAAAAACAATTTTTAAACTAACTTTTTTGCATTGTTTAACATTTTTTTGCATTCATGATTCTTCAAGGTATGTTATTCCTCACTTACTAACTCTGAATTGTTTACCAGAATTAATCAATAAATTCTTAACAATTATAAACAATATAATTGTTTAAACAATTAATTTTAAAAAAGTGAAAAATCCAGAACTATTTTCGCTTTTTCTTTAGGACTTTTGGTTTTTTTTATAATGAAGGATAAATGTTAATTAACAACATAATTGTTTAAAAAATGACTTTTTAAAAAAGGGAAAAAACACGTAGAAATATGGCTCAGACGATTCCAGTGGTGCTTTTACTTTTTGGCTACGACTATTATTCCATGCTTTATTCAAGTTTGAAATTTCAAGAGATTTCTAAAAATTGCAAATTTTTTAAAAGATTTCTAATCTGAAACAAAGAATTTTAAAAAAGAATTATAATTCTAAATAAAAACGGGAATTCTTTAAATTCGCTTCTTCTAAGTCATAATTAAAATTGTTTTCCAAAATGCTCGTAACATGGTAAAAATTCTTCGTTCCAATCAAATAATAATTAATTACAAAAATGCCCTGTTCTGGAGTGAATTATAATTATTTTAAAAAGTTTAAATTATAATTCAGAGATATAGTAAACCATTTTCTTGAATGTAGAACATGGAATTTTCAAAATTTGTCTACTACAGAATTATACTTATTCACAACATTTTCTATTGTAATTCAGGATTATAATAAATCGCTTTGTTCTAAACATGAAGACAAGAAGTTTCAGGTTGTGACCCATTCTCATTTGGAACAGGGATTTTTTTAAATGTTCATCATCTAAAATAGAATACAAATTCTTTTTCTACATTCCCGTTCCATTTAAAAAATGCTCTGTTCAACTCAAAATATAATCCTTTTTCGAATCACCCTGTTATTGAGTAAAAATTGTTATTCTTAAAAGAATTTCCTGTTTCAAGTTAAACCTAAAAGAAAAGACATAATTGTTTATAAAATTTCCAGTGCAAAAGTTAATATTATAACTCTTTACAGGAATTCCCTGTCCCAATTGTCAAATTTTTTCTGAATAGAATTTTCTATTTCAAACTCAAGATTACAATTCTTTTCTAAAATTCTCCATCCCAAAGTAAAAATTATAATTCTGCACGGAAACACCCTGTTTCAAAGCAAAAGTTATAATTCTTTATGGAAATTCCCTGTTCCAAGTCAGAATTGTAATTCTTTGTAAAAATGCGTTATTCTAAGGGACAATTACCTTTTTTTTTCTACAAATTCCCTGTTCTAAATTAGAACTAAATCAATAAAATATATAAATCCTCTTTTAATTTTCATATTAGTGAACAAGAGAGAAAAATCCTGGTCAGTGAATTACACTACCGGATTTGTCCCGGTGAACAAAATTCATCGTAAAATTATTTTCTAAACTTTTCCGTTCCTTCTCAGGAAGTACCTGATTCAAGACAAAACTGTAATTCATTACGAAATTCCTTGTTCGATAAATAAAACTATAAATATTAATGAAATTTAATTTTATATTTCATTTCTTTATTCTCCGTCCAAGCTCAAAATTGCAATTCTTGTAAAAAATTACACAAAATCTGACGAATTCGAATTACATTCGAATTCGAATCTGGTACACACCGTGGTCGTAGGCGTAGGTAAAGTGTTAGAACCAGAAGTAAGGAATCAGTGATATGTGGGTTCAAAAACCAAGGCCAGGTGTCAGATGGGAAGAGGTCAATATCCACCAAGTGATATCCTTAAAAAAAATATTATCTGCAGTTTTTAAGTTGTTTTTAATTAATTTTCTTTTACTTTTAGGGATTTAAAGATACTATTCTGAACGAAATAATTATGTCTTAATTTATCCCTGTAAATAACTTTTTCCCCATTAAAACACCCAAAAAGATTTGTTGGAATTTAGGGGCTTTATTGGCGTCAAAATGAACCCAGAAAAATTCAAGCCGTAAAGAGTATGAAAAACGGAAACACTAAATACACTTTTTAGTATTTTCAGTTTTGATCATCTATATATAATTTTTAGTGAGTTCATTACATTAAGGGTTTCCAATACACTACTGTTAGGAATGGTATTGTTTGCGATTTTTAAAACCATCTTTTATCGACCTACCCCAGTCAATAGTCAGAAGACAGAGGTGAAAGATCAGATCAACACATTCTACCTTTTATTGTCTGGAGTAGCCTGCGCAACCCTAAAAATTGACATGAAAAGTCTCTATATAATTGCAGAATAAATTCTTGGGAATGTCTTAATGGGATGTTTCGGAATGATTCTCTGTTAGGAGCCCACCTCATTGTCTGAGAGGAGTACCGGCGAGTGTAATTACTTGTCTAATTACGAGGCACTTTGTCTGGATGAGCGCGCGTGTGCCGATTACTGACACCTGCGTTTGGCAGTACCAACAAGGAAGAAAAAAGGACGCAGTCTGACTGCTCGATGAGCAGTCATATAGGTGTATATGGTAAACCGATCACAATCAGCGCATCCCTAACGGAAAAGGAAAACCTCTCATTAGGGCTGAAACGAAGAGTGGTATCGCCTCATTAAGATCCTTCCTCGCTTTATCGGTCAAATGAAACGAATACAGGCCATGAAAGAACCAAGAACCTTCGGACTTCGGGCCATCATCCTCGATTGGTCAGGTGCAACCAGGCCGCGCGTGCGCCTTAACTTTTGCTTTACACTAATTTGTTACCATCCCTGCAATACATATACTCATTATGTCACATATTTTACCATTTTCCAAGGTCCTGAGAAAATAAGCTCTTTTCCTCGTTTCACCCTTCTGCCCGTCTGCGGTCACTTCTTGTGCAAATATTGCCACAACGATGCAATTTTACAAATGCTCGAAATCGATCAGCCCATTCGGAGTTTGCCTTTTTTAAGAAAAATGTTATCCAAGAAAATATACACGTTAAATATTTTTTAATTAGTCTGAAAACAAATTAAATTTATTCATGTATTATATAATATGATTTGTAATAAAAATACAATATACAAATATGAATATATCGTTCGGTCATTAAAAGGTCCGTAGATATGAAGTAAGCCTGTGTCTTTCATACCGGGGATAAAACATAATAAAGTCGTTCGACAGCAGAAGACGAAATACAGCCGCGGGGATTTGAGAGCAATTGACCCAATTACGTTCTGCGAAATATCTCGGATTCGAATGCCAACCACAAATTTTCAGAAGTACTAATTCAGGAACTTGAGGACAACATAAGAAATATTTTATCTGGAGAAATTATTGGAAAGAAATGGTTCCATATAAATAACACTTTTATGTGAGAAAAAATTTGGTTGCCTTTTGGAACAAACAGAGCAAACAAAGTAACTAAAATAAAATTGTAACTGGTTTTATTTTGTCTATACAAGTTAACTCGAAGCCTGCATTTCTGACTTTTTCCTAAAATATATAAATTTGTATATTTTCCAATGACAACTGTTTGCTCAACAATTCGTGAAATAACAGAAGACTACTTTTCGAAAATAACTACATAATTTGGTATGTCACAACACTTTACCCTTTGCAACAAAGTTATTTGACTATCTCTTTTTATCATTATCATAATTTGCACACTTTCTTTATGTACGTAAAAACCGATTCAGATAAAGTATGGATCACTCAAGTGATGTCCCAAGCATACTTAACCCAAATTTAAATAAATTTTCTTTCATTTAAATTGAGGAAATACATGTAAATTGGGATTTCTCCGAGTTATTTGAACTAAATGGGTCTACGTTAAATAAATCCAGATCAATATAAGTCGATGGAATGTGCGCGGCTAACATAAATTCCAGCTTATTCAGACAAGCTGATGGATACATGTATTTTATAATTATGGTAAGCAGATGAAAACGTAAGAGAATATATTTCATTTGAAGATTTGTGATGATTATACCATATAGTCATTATTTAACATCGAATACAGAATTTAGTTTCAAATCTACAATTCTACAATGACGGTTTAATATAAAATCATAATGAAATATGTCACGATTATTATGTCACGACTGGTAAGTTTGAAAAACGATTAGGTAGCCTAAATAGAAATAGAAATCAATATTCTAACAGACAGGAGGTAAAAATCAACATTGTGGATGTTATTCTGCTTGTGAATAGAATGCAGGCACTTTAAAAAGGCTGTTTAAAGGGGATTCGGGATGAAGATAATAACCTTCAGGTGGAAGGACGTGTATCAGCTTGGCAGACTTTGGGGATGATTTTTTAAACTCGATCTACCGACACAGGTCAGTGCCACCTGTCGATCCCAACTTGCTCTTTAAACCGAAAGAACGGTTGACGGGTTGTTTGAAAATCCAGATTCAGAACGCACCTTTCACTTTCTCAGTATTAGAAGAAAACAATAGATGCTCTTCCATTTCCGGCCGTAAAATTTCATTTTCAAAATTCCCTGACTTTTCCGTGGTCAATTTTACACTTTTTCCTAATCATTGATATTTAAAGAGCCGAATTTTAATATTGTAATGCTTTTAAATTTACTACATTCATTTATTAATTTAATCCAAAATAATAAATTTTCAACAACAGAATATGGATTTTCAATAAAAAAAAGGGTGGATTTTGTGTCCAAATAGATGAAAGTTCAACAAAGCAGTTAAATTTTCGACTAAAACAAGATTAATTTCTATTACATACTTGAATTTTACAAAAAAGAATCGAATTTACAAACAAAAAAGATCACTTATGAATCAGTTACTGTAATTCTCTACCTACAAAGATAAATTTTTAACCAAATAGTTGCATTTTAAACTACAGAGACGAATTCTGAACCAAAAAGACGAATTTGTAATATGAATACCCCGTCCCCCCAAGTTTAAAAAAGATCAGTTTCCATTCAAAAATAGAAACGTTAAATTTTTAGTGAACAAAATTAATTTTGAAAAAAGATTGAAACGAAATGGTAAAATTTTCAATTGAATAGATGAATTTATCAAAAAGGAGGAGATTTTTACCAAGAAGATTAGCTTTTTACCAAAAAATACCAACTATTAACTAAATAATATAAATTTTCCACCAAAACTGAAATGGTTACATTTTAAATTAAGAAATTAAATTTTCTACAAAGAAGTGAGCCATCAATAATGTAATTAAACTTTCAACCAGCAACGAGATGGATTTTTTAATAAAATAATAAATCTTCTGTTGAAATAGATTAATTTTCAGCTAAAAAATTAATAATTAAGAAACAGTCGAATTCAACTAGAAAGACGAATTTTTAAACAAAATAGTTGATTCCTCAACCAAGTAACATTAATTTTCAACTTATTACTTGCATTTTTAACAAAAAAATATGATATTTCAACCGAAGACTCTTATAAAAAAAAGTTTTGGTAAGTATTGCAACTGATATTTACCAATACTTATTTTTTATAAGGGGCGAAACTTTTTTTAAGCGAAAAGACAAATTTAAAAGAATTTCGTTGAATTTTCAGTTTAAAAAGTTCATTTTCAATCTGGAAAGATGTTATATCAGGGTAAATTCAAATTAATTTCAAAATTCCATCACTTTTCCCTGACCATTAATATTGTAGGACCAGAATTTTAATCTTGTAAAATTTTTAATATATAATCTCTATTAATAGAATCGTACAGTTTCATATAAAAAATTTAAAATCTGAAATTTATTATCCCATAAAAATTCCATTACTTTTACGAGATTTTGGTCAAAATCCCTGACTTTTCCTTTAATTTCCCTGACGTTTCCCAGATTTCCAGGTTTTCTCTCGGCCACCCTGATGATAGAAAATATAGAGATAAGTATTGGTCAAGCCTGGAATGTGCTTTAAAGAATCTAAATATAAAAAGTACAAAATTGGTAAAATTCTAAAGTCTGGATTGCAGCCCTTCAGACTCTGTTCTTGAAAATAATGGGGTGACTTAGCAACGAGGAGGAAAATGAATGAAGGGTCTAAGGTCTAAGGCTAAGCCTAAGGTGTAAGGGTAGAAGCTATTTCCTTTCATTGGAGACTGAATCCTACAGGAGACATGAATGAAGTAGAAGCAAAACATGATCTGTGAATGAAGTCGTACGAAATTTGAGCTTGACTCTCAATGAAATTCGAGTGACAAGAAAAATCGAGGGACAGACTTAATCAAGTTAGGGGCCATCAATAAACTAAATTACTAATGTTATGGCAGGGTTTCGTGCGAAAAACTACAGTTGGTTACAGGTGCACGAAAGGGGGGGGGGGGGGGGGGGGTAGCGGAAGTATTTTTGCGATTTAACGTTCAGTACCTTTCACAATGGTAATTTTTTTAAGTTTGCCAAATTTTCGCTTAAAGTCGAACTAATTTTAGAATCCAATCAAAAAAATCCAGCAACTTTTGTTAAAAAGTCTACTATTATATTTTTTGTTCGAAATTCATAACGTTTAGTTCAGAATTCGACTAAAATAATCATAGGTCAAAGTTCATTTTTGTGTGTGTGTAAAGATTAATATTGTTGGTTAAAAATTTAAGTATTATATTTTTCGAAAATTAATTTTCTTCTTCTACACGTTAAGTGTTGGGCTCTTTTTTTGAGAATTCTATTTTTGTTTTGTTTTTGAACACTGATGATTTTAGTTCAAAATTTTAATATTTTATCCACAATGTAACTATTTTTTTGAATATTTGTTTTTGTTTTTTAATTTATTGTTCTAACTAAAAATTTAAGTATTCCATTTTTGGTTAAGGAATTGTATTTTGAATTGAAATCTGATCTTTTATAGATGGAAGCTCAACTATTTTGTGAAAAATTCATGTATTTTGTTGAAAATTGATCTCTTTTGGTGGAAAATTAATATTTTGGTTTGAAAATTCATCCTTTTTGGTAAAAAATGCAACTATTTTGTTGAAAAATCATGTTTCGGGTTTAAAATTGAACAATTTTGTTCAAGAACGATATATCTTGTGAAAAATTCGTCATTTTTGCAGAACATTAATCTTCTTAGTGCAAAATTATTCTTCGTGGTTTTGTAATTTGATTATTTGGTTGGATATTTATATTTTTTGTTTGAAAATTCAACTACTCGGTGAAAAGCTGAACTGCTTTGTAAAAAATAATTTCTTTACCTGAAAATTTAGCTATTCCATTTTTTGTTCGAAATTAACCCTTTATAAGTTGAAAATTCAACTATATGGTAGAAAACATATATACAGTGAAACTCGGAGATAGTCGCGGTTTTGGGACTGACCGAGTTACTATTTCTGGGCGCGTTATTTCCCAGTTTGGCTGTATCTGGTAAAAAATTCGCCATTTTTAAGTTGAATTTAACTTGCTGAAAATTGGCATATTTTAAATTAATTTATTAAAATAGAAAATTTTATAATTCCCATTTTTGTGTTTCAGAAATATATTTCTCAGTTTAAAATTCAAATTTTCTGCTGGTTTAATTTTGATCTTATTTGTTTGAAAATTGGAACATGTGGTTAAAAACGCAGATCTGTAGGCTGAACATCCTACTATTTTGATAAAGTCATATTTTTTAGTCGAAAATTCAAATGTTTTGTTAAAAAATCGTTCTTTTGAATTGAAAATTCATCTTTTATGGTAAAAAGTCATCTTTCTTGTTTGAAAATTTAACTCTATGGTATAAAAGTAAACTATTTTGTTAAAAATTCATCCCTTTTGGTTGAAAGTTCAATTGATTAAAAATTAATTTTTTTTGGTTAAAATTCGCTTTTTTTAATTAATCTCTTTTGGTAGAAAATATTGTTTGGTTGAACATTCAACAATTGTGTTGAAAATTCAATATATTCGACTTGAAAATAATCAAAATTGGAGTGTTAGCTTATGGAGGGCCCCTTAGTTTAGCTTTCACGTTTAAACATTTTTCCAGTTTCAAAGTTTCTCCCAGTTCCGAAGGCTTCGAGAGTGCATATCTATCGCGGAAGTTTAAAAATCTAGTTTCTAAAACGTGTATGTTAATCTGTCAAAATCAGCATACCTTTTTTTAACTACTAGGGTGGAGACAGCCTTATTAGGGGAATAGCAAAGCAGTAAACGATATTTGGAAGTGTTTCATCGATGGAATTGTAATTTGTGCGGTTACTTGAAAACGAGTTTCAGGACTAAAGAGAAGGCGGAAGGAGGAGCAGAGTCGTTAACGAAGGAATCCTGGAGACGAGCCATTAAGGAAGGATCAGCTGTTCTTCATTTCGTGATCGCACGCATCGCGCGGCTGTTGCCCAAAGAGCAACCAATAAGAGGGCCCTGCTATGTCTCGTTAAATCTCTCAGCAAAATCTGTTACTAAATGACCGCACGGGAGCGGCCGTAGATTCAGCTCAGGTAAAAAGCAAAAAGTACCCCAAGTATATAAGCTTATACATATACCAAGGATTATGCACTTTTTACGCTCTACTAAATGCGAATATAACTGCAGAATGATTGAAAGCAGTTAAAATTATTGGACCTCATAAAACGCGTCCATCACAAACGACAAGATTTATCAAGAATACTTCATCGTAAGTATGGCAAAAACTAGGTATTTCTTGAATTCATTTTTGTCATTTCATCTTTATAAACCTACTTTTTATGAGTTTCGCCGTTTTCACAATTGCGAATCACTTTACCACTTTTGCTCATTTAAATATTTCAGTGATCACAGCTGTTTCACCACTGTTCAATTTTAGGTAAAAATGTAAATTAAAATAGGTATGATTTTATTTATTATTAAAAACTTTTTATCTCACACCCAGAAAAATATCTGGTTGAATGAACAAATTTTCGGTTGAATCAACCGTAGAATATGGTTATTGTATGGACAACAAAATATTTGGTTGACCCAATAACATTTTTTGGTTAGTAAAATTTGATTGATTATACCATTTCTTTTGGTTTATATAAGTAAATATTTTTGTTGGTCCAAGTAAAACTTTTGGTATATCCAAGCAAGTATTTTGGTTGGTCTAAGACTCTAAGAGAAGAGCTTGGTTGATTTAACCAAGACTTGTGGTGCATCTGACCATAAAAGTCCCAGCAAAATGTACATTGTAAATGGCTCACATGGAATGGTGAATCCTTTGTTTATTTTATTCAAAAAATCGTCTGTTTTAAAAAAAATCGAAAACCTAAGCACCCAATCGTATAGGCACACATACACACACACACACGTGCGCGCGCGCGCGAACAAAAATCAAGTAACTTGCGTATATGTTTCACATAATCACTTAGTCCCTATCTATTCTGCTTCCGCATCACTTATTTTGATAAGGTTCACCGAGATGCAAACATTTTTATGTTTTTTTTTCGTGACACTCAGAACTCTCGAAAGTGGACTGTCATGTTGAAATATCAACTAAACAATACCAATTTTCAACAAAAATATAAAAGTTAAACTTTCATTAAAAAAAGTGTCTAACAAAAAAAAAGGAAACAATTTTCAACAAAATAATTAAACTCCATGATATAGAGCTAATTTTACAAATGAAAAAATACTGATATTTAATTTTATATCAAAATTTCAGAAAAGTTGAAGCAAGCTCTCGAAGAAATTCTCAAACTTAAAAAAGAATGTCCTGACATTTCCAGATTCTTCCAGGTATTTAAAAATTCCCTGACAAAGAAAATTCCAGGTTTTCCAGGTGGGTATAGACACCTTGCTAGTAGCGTATTCTTTTTAGTATAGAAATCTGAGATATTCAAAGTATTATTGTAAGCTGGAGAGGAATAATTTAAAAAATACAAAAACGACTATTTAAAAAAACCTACATTTTCCTCTTTTGTCTTCCTAAGACGAATAAATTTGTTGCTTATGTATTTTTATTAGTTGACAGCTCTCAGATAATCAAAACACGTTTCACTCTCAATTACAAAATAGACTATAGAGTTGAAAAACAGTGATTAAAAAAATTATTATTTACGAAAATAACAAAAAAAAATCCACATTGATTATACTTTTTTAGAGGGCCCTAAAGTAGGCTACTTTTTTTGCATATTATTTGCGATTTCCACATTATTTTTTTACTGCCAAAACTAATATACATTTCTCTGAAATGCCGATTTAGTATTTTATTGCATATTTAAAAACTAATGAAACTGAACTAAAATACCTATTTATTTTAATTAAGTTATTAACAATTAGTTGGAATTTTTTTATGAACTGAAAAATCTTTTTGTTTGAAAATTTAACTATTTTGTTGAAGATTCGTTTCTTTTTGTAGAAATTTCATCATTTTTTAAAATTAAAAATGCAACTCTTTGAATCAAAAATAATCTGTTTTAGTTGAGAATTTGACTATTTTATTGAGAATTAATCTTTTTTGATATAATTCAACAGTTCTTGACTCAAAATTAAGTTATTTTTCGTTTCAATCTGAATTTATCATTAGCACCTACATTCATTTTACTTCATAGAATTCATTCGGTTATTTTTGTGAGAAATCTCCTTATTTCTTCTGTTACCTCTATGAATATGTTTTGTATTTGCATCTATATAATTGATCCATCTTATCTGATTTTCTAATATGTTGATTTTCTTTGTTTAATTCTTAAGAAATGAATCGAAATCCTGTATGAAAAAAGGAGGAAAGGGGAAAACTGGGTCAAAATTCTCGGTTTTAAGTGATTTAGGGGATTCTTCAGATTAAATATAAAGATATATAAAGTATTGTACTTTGAGCGACTTAAGAGCAAACATTAAACGAGGATCTTACAGTAGATCTCCTTATTTTAATTCAAGCTTATCTTGTATAATCTAAATAAAATTAAAAAATGATCAAAATAGTGGTCAATAATATTCTACTGCAATTTGGTCGAAGGAGATTTAAAGATTGGTAATAAATTGAAAATTTAAGGCTCACTTTCGTGATGGGACGTGCATTTTTGAAACGACAAAATTACAAGGGTCCTGAAAAATGGAAATTTGTGAAGAGATTCGTGGAGGCCCTAGCAAGAAGGTCCGTCCGCTTTTGGTTTTAAAGCCTTCCCTAAAGGGAATGGAAGGGTAAGTGGCCCAGGAAGCCAGTAATTGAATGGCGAAGCGTGTTATTTCGCCGATTTATCCTCCGGCCGAGATAGAGTAAGGGAGGGAGAACGGGGGCTAATTTAAACTAAAGGCCGACGTAAACGCTAGCCTCACTGATAAGCTCCTCGATTCAAGCGTTATGTAGTAAACTGGAGGACCTGTACTTTGGTGTCGTTAAGAGCGCCAACTTTTTCGATAATTAAATTCCAAATATCGATTTCGGCAAACTGCACGGATTTTTTCGCTGATATGAACTCTTATAAAAAAAGAGGAAAATTAGAGTTTTTAGCTTTGACTGGTATGATTTCAGGACCTCAGGTCTTTGATCTTTAAGTAAGGCGAATATGTGGATAAATTGTAAGGCAAATAATAAAATGAAAGACGCATGATTTTTATGCGTTAAAGCAATGATGTAAACTTTTTTGCTCAAGGCAAAAAGAAGGGAGATAACGAGCATCGCAGTTTCGTATTTTCATGAGCGATTAAAACTGACGCCCAAAAATGACGCGATGGGTCGCGATAATTGCCCACCATCAGCCGCAGGTGAAGGCGCTTAAAATGACGGGAGCACTCGAGGTAGACAAGGCGCGTGTACACAAATTTGCTGTAACATCAGATTCTGACGTCGTTGACGTGCCAAATATATGATACGACATTCAATCTTGATTTACGGCTACATAAGTAAATTAAAACGTTGGGATTCATTTTTATGTGACTTTTAAAATTAAGCCGGTGGCCGAAAATCTAAATTTCCAAAATTTCCTGACTGATCCCTGGCCATCTTTTCATTTTCCGTGACCATTCATATTCAAAGGTTGACATTTTAATCTTTTAGCATTTTAAACATCGAATTATTCATAAGAGGAATACAAAAGGTTTGAATCAAACAAAAAAAGGTTTAATTCATTTGTTTCAAACAAAAAACAATAAGCTGTAACCAAAAAATTTTCATTTTCAAATAAATAATTACATTTTTTGGAATTGGGTTTAATTTTTAACAAAAAACTATGAATTTTCGATCCAAAAGGACGAATGTTCTGTCCACGTTGACGAATGTTCAAGAAAAGAGTTAAATTTTTGATACAAAAAATAACTTTTTAACAAAATACTTGAATTGAAAAAAAATTAATTGTTATCTAAATACCTCAATGTTTTACCTACAAAGATGAATTTTAAATTAAATAGTCGAATTTTCAAACAAAAAATATTAGAATTTAACAAAAACAATTGCACTTTCAACCAAATAGTTAAATTTTTACCCAAAAATACGTTTTTTTAGAAGGCAGTTGAATTTTGAAAAAACATGAATTCTGAAAGAAAAATTTCATATTTGGCATTTCAAAAAAAAAAAAAAAAGCGGAATTAACAAAAAAGTTGCAATTTCAATGCAAGGGGAATTTTTAACAAAATAGTTGAATTTTCGACAAACAAAGATGTATATTCTCAACGATAAATGTAACAGTTAATATTTCAATTTAAAAAAAAAAACGTATTTTCAACGAAATAATTTAATTTTCTAGCAATCGATATGAGTTTCAACATCAAGAAGAGGAATTTTCAACCAAGCGGATTAATTTTCTACCTTAAAATAGTAATTTTTAATTAAGAAATATCATTTTTAACGAAACATTAGCATTTTTGATCAAAAAGAACAAAATTTCCAACCCAAAAATTAGGTTTCTACCAAAAAAGATAAATTTGTAACTAAAAAAAATCTATTTTCAACCAAAAATGGAAAAGTTACATTTTTAGTTGAAAAAAAAAATTGAATTTGTAAGCAAATATATAGATTTTTAGAAAAAAAAAGTTTTTTTAGAAAACCGTTGATTTTTTGGACTAGAATTGTTGAGTTTTCAACAAAAAGATAATTTTCAAGAAAAAATGTAATAGCTGGATTAAAAAAATTATACAAAATAGTTTAATTTTCAACATAATAATTACATTCCCAACAAAATAGTTGAGTGTTAGGCTAAAGTTATAACGAATTTTCAAAACATGTAGTGTAGTTTTCAACGAAAAAAGATCAGTTTTTATCCAAAAAAGATTAAATTTCTTCTAAAAAAGATGAATTTCTAAACCAAAAAGAGGAATTTTCAACCAAATGATGAAATCTTTAGCTAAAAATGTAATAGTCAAGAGGAAGCAACTGAAAAAAAGAAATAGGGATGGAAATACAAAGCAAATACCTAAATTACTGAAAAGCACATTATGAATTAAGGTGGCCGCAAAACTTAAGTCTAAAAATTCTCTAGTTTTCCCGAACCAGTAATATTCAAAAATCAGAATCTTAATCGTGCAACATTTTTAACACATATTTTTTTATAAATGCAATAAAACAATTTCAAATTCATTATCCTTGACAGTTAATTGACGTAAAATGTATAGCAATTCCCTGTCTTGCAATATTTTATTTTCCCTGACCTACAGCTACCCTGCTAAGTTTTTCCAAGACTCAACCGAACAGTTTACTTGATCCGGACCCTCAATTTTCCGAACTCACGAATCCGCAGCGAATCGAAGTCCGCATTTGTGCAATAGGAAGTGATTTAAATTGAAAAAACTCCTCTGAAGAGATAATTGCTGTTTTGGAAGAGCATCCTAATGTAAGATACCATAGGAGAAAATGCAGCAAATCTTTGGCTTGCTTGGGGCTGAGGTTAGTTAAAACTTTAAAACAACAAGCACTCAATTCGGCACAGATGTCTTATGCTTAGGCAGTTAAGAAAGCATCTCATCCAGCACTACTGGTGAGGATCGCTCCGAAGGTTCGACGAGACGGCCAGTATCACCGTGGCGGGCATACAGGTTGAATTACGAGGTAACGAGGGAATAGGGAGCACCTGTGCGGCAGGTGACTACCACCCCTTGTCTCAAAAGTATATGCGTGTCCGCCCCAACACTATTTAAATCTACAATTCACATTCTCTTTACCCCGAAAGGATTCGAAGAAACGTTACAATTTCAAAGCGAACTGCCGCTTTTGCAACAATGCCAATCTTCGTTCCTCTCTAACAAAAATCAATCTTTTTCACTATATATGTCATTTAAAAGATACCAGAGTAAGAGCAAAACTTAATTTTCATGAACACCCGACTTTTCCCTGATTTTTCTCTGAATACATTTTCATTTTCCTCAAGGAGTGAACCACTGTTGAAATCCGTTGTACACTCTGCTAAGGAATCCTATGTAATGTCGTGTAATCCATTGTGTAATCTTTTGTAATCCCATGTAATATTTTATAATCTCTTGTAATATTTTGGTATATTAATAGATGAATTCTTTAAACTTTTTAAATCCGTATTAAACGCAGAAAAAACGAAGGATAAACTTTACATCGAGTTCAGGTAAAAGATTCACCGCAACAAAAATTAACCTTGCATGATAAACTTTACATGAATCAAAGATAATTTCCGATTTTTAACCTTGCCTGGATAATCTTTCGCCTTATAATCGCTCCATTTTTATTCGAGATGTAGCGAGAATTACTATGCCAGCGCTATCTATCGTCGTTTAACTTAATTAAATTGGAGAGAAATGGGGATTCCCATCTGTCAGTTGCTCTTTGCGATTTTTGAACAATGGTAATAAATAATTTCTAATTCATCTGCATTATTATAATTAATTATGAAGGAGATATGTCAGTAAGAACAAATTCTTTTGTGTCAAAATTTGTCAAGTGGGCCACTTTTTTTTATGGGTTGTGATTTTACTTCGGGAATGCGTGATAAGCTAGAGTTTTACATGATTAAAATGGCCCTAAAACATTTTTGCAAAATTTTCATTTTTCGAGTCGTTATTGTTATTTAACTTTTTTAGCATTGTTCTCGTAATTAATTGTTTTCTTTCGATCAGTAAAAACGATCGACATAATTTTTTGCATGTTTCGTTAAATATGTTCATTTAAGTATAATTTTTTCGATTGTTATAAACAAATTTCATAAACAAATTTAATAAATAAGCGACCCTGTATTAATAAAATGCATTTTTTCTGCGCAATTCTTAGGTTTGCCTTCAAAAATGAAAATTCCATGACAGAAATGGACATCTAAAATATTTACCATTGTTATAAATAATACTGATTAAAAAATGCATTAAATGGCCACTCTTTGATAGAAAAAATCCATTTTTTATAATTATTTATTTTAATAATTAATTTTATAATTTTTTTATAATTTTAATATAATTTTATCCCTAAATTAATAATCCGATGGAGGAAACTAACGTTTGGCAATCTTTTCATTTCTATTAACAATTCTGCTCAACAAAAACATTTAATAGACTCTTTCAAATAGGAAAAGTCTAAAAAAAACCTAATAATTGCGCAGAAAAATGCATTTTATATATACAGCGGCGCTTATTTAATAAATTTGTTTATGAAACTTCTTTATAACAATTAAAAAAATTATACTTTAGTGTTTGATTTTAACGAAACATTAATTTCACTCGATTTCGTGGGGAAAACGTGATGAAAAGAACTTCCAGGCTTCAATGTACAGCAATAATCGATTTTGTTCATAAATTTGTTTATAACAATTAAGCAGATTACACGAACTTCATCTAAGTTATAAGGATTTGTCAATCGATTGTAAATCTATGAGTTTTTCACCTTTTTGAAGTAAAATCAATGAATGCTACAGAACAGGCAGCTCAAATATAAAAAATTATGATCTTTGGCACTTTGCAACTTGAATAACAAACAAACAGAGCTTTTTTCAGCAAAATCGCCTTTGACAGACCTCTTCAGAATTTAATCAGCTTTCATTTAAAAAGAGAGAGAGAGAGTCGGATAGATATTGTAGGCTCTGGATCATTTTGAACACCAATTCTCTAACTCGCCGTTCTGTTCGCTGCAGCGCACAGCGAAATTCATGTATCGTATGTCGCACGGCTTTGAGTGCGGAACGTCAACACGAAAACACGCATAACTTCTGATGATATGCAAGTTTCCTAATTCTTTTGTTATCAAAATCTTCGTAATTAAACGAGTTATCATAATTAGTTAAGTAAGGAATTGAAATAAATTGAGAAGTCACAACGAATTTTATTTGTTTATAAAAATTGTTGCTAATTTCATCAATATTTATGCAACAATGGTGAAATGATTTTTATTTTATAGAATGAACATATTTAAGGAAACATGCAAAAAATTATGGCGATAGTTTTTACTGATCGAAAGAAAACAATTAATTATGAGAACAATGCAACAAAAGTTAAATAATAATGATTCAAAAAATGAAATGTTGGAAAACTGTTTCAGGGCCATTTTATTTATGTAAGACTCTAGCTTATCACGCATTCCCGAAGAAAAATCACAACCCATAAAAAAAGTTGCCCACTTGACAAATATGGATACTTTCGTGTTTTCTTTTGCTGATTCTAGATGTTTTACTGAAATTTTCTCACTTCAGCTTGGCGCAGTAGACGAAATCAGAATTATTCTCCTAACCTCAGTGAAACTTTCGCCGAAATATGTTTAATTTTAACCGTGGCAAGTCTTACCTCCAACAAATTTTTATTATGTTACCTTTATAGGTCTTATATTTCTTATACAATTAAATTGTGTTTAATTTTATACATTATTATTGCATTTGGTAATTTTAAGTTTTTTTCTACTTTTGATAAAATATTTTCCTTTGACCCCTCTTCCTGTGTACTTCTCAAATTAATTGGATTGTTGTAGGAATTTTAGATAAATCATTTCTTGAATACTTTTGGAATAATTCAGGCTGAATTAATAAGAAATTAGAGTAAATTCCAAATTAATTCAAAGGAAATGCAAAAACTATCTGATGACATTTTCTGAAATATTAAAGAATTTATTAAAATACCTTAAAGCTTTTTAAATCCGTTAAAATTATTCAAATCAATTGAAAATGTCTTGGAATCTTCTGAAATATCAATATGTATTTTATACCCGTTGAAGTTCTATTAAATTATTGAAATCAATCAAAAATTCTTTGGAATCTTTTAATATTACCTTAAATATTTTTAATCCTTTGAAATCGTTTGAAGTCCCTTAAAGCTTGGTAATGCTCTTTGACATTTATTAGAATAACAAGAAAAAAACATCAAATATTTAAAATCTTTTGAAATCCCTAGAAAATTTGTAAAGCTCTTGAAAATTCCTTGGGATTTTTCCAAAATAAACTAAAATCTTTAAAATGCTTTAGAATTACATTAAATTATTGAAATCTGTTTAAAATACTATAAGATATTGCAAATCCTTTGAAATCTTTTAAAATCCTTTGAAATTTGTTAAAATCCTTTGAAATTTTGTTAAAATTCTAGAAAATTCTTAGAAATTTGAAGAAATGCCCTAAAGTCTTTTAAATCCTTTGGAATTTCTTTAGATTACACAATCCCGCAAAAAATGTCTGCGAGCCGAGCTAAACCAGCATACTCATACGTTTTTGAGGTCGCTGAATCTAAATTCGAGGTCAGTTTGACTCCATCAGGTTGAAATAAAGGTCAAGTGAAGGTCAAAATAATAACCTTTTTTCAGCAAAAATGTAAAAGTATTTAAAAACTCAAATAAAAACAGTCAAATAAAACAAAATATATACACTGTAAAAAAAATTGAGCAGTGACAGGGATATTATTCCTTATTATAGCCAAACATTTAGCTGAAAACGAACGAAGGAATTTAGAAACATCCCTGGATCAGCGAAAATGAGTATCCTTGACCATTTTCCATATACCAGGGATATCGTATAGTCAAACCCCTAATAAGTATAGCTATAATAGGGATATTAAGAATAGGTGTCTGAAGCAATTATCGGAAGAGCACCGGTGCATTATGGGAGCAGCGAAATAAAATGGCGACGGTCTAATCGGGAGCAGTGACAGTTGAGATTGAATTTGGACAATTAAACGCTTTTTACCACTTAAAGTGTGCGCGAATGTTAATATTAAATGGAGTTTATGATGCAGTAATAATAATTTACATTTGTTTAGATTGTAGGCGATAACTATATTGTAATATCAAGAAACGCGATAAAAACAACAAACTTGACCTCCAAATGCATTACACGGATTTCAGGGAAATTCATTTTCGCGATACCAGACGAAAAATTGGCTACTGTAAGTTAATATATTTCTACACAACTAAATTTTTTTTCTAATCTGAAGATAATACAATTATACATAATCTGTCGAAAATAATAAACTTTCGAACTTAGCAATTTTGTCCAAATTGCTGATTTACGAGAACAATTTACATAAAGTAACTAAATGTGTAACTCTTCCAACTAAACGTTTTACCTAATCCAAGCGTACACTTTCTTTGAGTTTAATATATTCTCGAATCACTCGTTCGCCTCAAGAATTTTTTTGCCGTGTAACATTATTGTATTTCTAGGGATTCTTTCAATTCTATTCTTGAATAGAACACGTTGTTTTATTTCATTTGGACAATTTTAGTTGTGGCACTTAGATATTTTTGTAATGAGCATTGATACCCTTCAAATCGCGATAACTTTCAGAGAAACAATTTTGCGAGCAAAATATCAGAGATGTGTTTTTCTAAATATAAGCAATGGTGAGTAAGATTTTTGCATTAGCATTGAAAAATATTAAGCTTTTTTTGGAGTGATGTGAAATTTTTTTAAATGGTTAGAAATGTACTATTTCCATTCTGACAACGTGCGCATTTAATTAAAGTAATGTAAATTTCATTTGACAGTTGAAGTGGTATTACTGATGTTGAGTTAAAAATCGATCGAGTGATCATTCACAGAACCATAAAAAAGACAGGCACATTATGTAAAAAGCAGCACATGACAACGACCGTCGCAACATAATCGCATTAGCATCATACGTCACAATAATGTGAGCACGTCAGCGTGTGTCGTGCTCGTCAGTAATTCGTTTGTAGAGGAAAAATGATATGCTCGACGTACTTTAATCCATTATAAGCTGAACAACTTCGTTTTTGAATTAATAATGAACAGAGGCGCGTTTCATTTGACAAACTCCACGAGCACTATATTATAAAATAAAAGTGTTCTCGTCTTCGCCAAAGAAAAACAAGCTACATAATCTAAGACTGAATCAGACATTAATTTATTAGAGGCACCTAACTTATTTATGTTTTCAACCACAGTATATGTATCACCGACATTACTAAATTTTCACTAATTAGATTATTCAAGATACATACTGTGTTTTGCTTTAATTTTGCACACTGTCCGGCTACTGCAGTAGCGCCTTTTGTATGGCAAGTTTGACCATTTTTGTGTTTAAAAATATTTGTTTAGCTAGTTTTGCAAATTCAAGTTCGATTTCAAGATAAAAAGTTGAAAAAAACGTCAACAGAATTGCAAAATTGCAGAATTGCAAAATGGCAAAATTGCTCGACTTTAAAAAAAGAAGGTATTTTGGTTGTGTGTCATTTTCCAGCAGATAAAATTAAATTTTTTCACATCGAAAAAAACATAAGATTCAATAAAGTTGACATGGTAACCATTTGTTATGTGGTGGATAAATATTAACACGTAAAGGTAGTTTTTGTTGCAGGTGAAGATTACTCTGAAATCGCTGTAAAGATTACATTGTACTTTTCCTGTGTCCGTAGATTATTTTGATTCCTTATTCTTTTCAGTTTTTTCACTTAAACATGAGCTTAATTAATAGACCCCAGTAAGAAAGTCTAACTATTCTTGATTAAAATTTTGGTTCAAAAATTAATTTTTTGTTGAAAATCTATATTTTCGGGTAGAGCCTGAAACTTCTTTGTAGAAAAGTTTTCTTTTTGGCTTAAAAATTGAAAAATTTGGTTGAAACTTTTTTCTTTCTTGACTGAAAAATGTTTTTTGGTTGCATAATCAAATTTTTGGTTGAAAAGTCCTGTTTTTTGGATGAATTCGACTAGTTTTTATTCAAAATTTATTATTTAAAAATATATATAAACCATTCAATTTTACCATTATATCCTTTTTGTGTGAAATTCAAGTGTCTTGTACAAAATTCGCCTTCTTGGTTTGGAATTTAATTGTTACAAAAATTTACATAAAAGCGAGGTTAGGTCGTGCTGTATAAAAGTATCTATTTACACAGTAGAAAGCTGCTATGCTTTCTGCAAATCCCTACCATTCAAGAATACCGCGCACTTCTTTATCACACATTTTAGCGATTTCAATTATTACCAAGAGCCGTCCGTTTCCGCGTTTTCGCAAAAATTTGACAACACGTGTTCCGAAAGACGCGTTAACGTAAAATAATCAAAGTGATTTGTTCTGCGCAATCTCGTGGTGCAATGGTAATGTGGATTAAGAAAATCTTTTTTCGATTCAAAGAAATAATTTGCTTATTTCAAATGACTGAATCTAAAGAAATTATTTCTTTCATTGTTTCTAGTAACTTTTTTGAATCAAAAGAATTTTGTTTTGAATGAAACAAACCATTTAAACAAACAATTTTTTTAAATTAAAGAAATTACGTGACGTTATTTATTAAAATCAAATAAATCTTCTTTTAATATAAAAATATTTTTATGTTGAATCAAATGAACCTAGTCAAAAAAAGTTTGTTTTAAATTTAATAAGAAGTTTTTTCTGGGTGTATCTATTTTATTGAGAAAACGCCTTTTTCAAGTGCAAATTTAGATATTTTTGTAGAAATTTTAAACATTTGGTTGATTATTAATTTTTTTGCTAACAATTCATATTTCGGGTTACAAACTCAACTTTTCTGTCTCCAAAAACCTAAACTTTTGGGCTCGAAAGTTCAATAATTTAGTGGAAGAATCAACTATTTTATTGAAAATACGTATTTTTTGGATAAGTTAAAGTATTTTTTATTTATAATAAAAATCTTTCTTGGTTAGAATATCAACTATTACATTTTTCCTCGAGAATTCTTCTTTTTTTGTTAAAAATTCAACTAGTTTATTCATTTTTTTATAAAGATTCACCATTGTAGTTAAATTCAAAAAAATTAATTCATCATTAAATTCAATAAAGTTACTTCATCATTTTTGTTAAAAATTCGTATTTTTTGGCTAATAAACTAATTTCCTTGGTTTAAAATTTATCTTTTGAGCCGTGAATTCAACTTGCAGCGTTTTTAAATTAAATTAATATGGTATAAGCTTTAGTTTTAATTAAGAAATTTTTTTCTCTCTATTTTCGTGAAAAACTCTGACACTCTCAAACTCTCGAGCTAAGCTTTTTTAACGAAAGAGAATTCACAATCACAAAATTCCAGTGGCTGATGTTTTGAGTCTTAATTTTAAAATGTTTGCGCAAGAATGTGCGAAAATATAAAGACCGAGCGCAAAGCGCGAGAAAAATACAACATCGAGCGCGAAGCGCGAGAAGCAACAGTCGCGGGCCCTAGGCATGCTCAAACTGTCGAAGATGTCCTTTAAATCTACAAAATTAGCAAATAAATAAATCAGGACATTTTAAAATTGTTATCATCAAAAAGAATATCTCTCAAATCATATTATTTTCTAATGTCTTGAATTTATGTTTATGATTCTTAATAAAATGAATCGAAATATTTTTTAAAAAGTGGAAAATTGGGTAAAAATTATCGATTTCACGTCTTTCAGGGGATATTTTTAATTGAAGGGGGAAAAGGGAGATGGGCTTGATCTCTGGTATGCATATAAAGTTTTATAAATTCAATATTTTGTATGCAGATTTTCAAACATTTTTCAACGAAATTAATAAAAAACGAACATGAGTTCATCAGCCGCAAAAGTAAACCACTAAAAATTAAAGAAGAGGATTGAAAAAAGAAGGATCAAAGGGGTTCATTCTTTTTCGTTAGCATGTCTAAGAATGAGAACCTCACAGGACAGGTGCTCGGTCCTGAAAGTGTGAACGGGGTTTTCGGACGCGTTTCTATTAACGAGTTTAGCCACAAGGCCTACCTTTCACAAATGTCGAGATTTACTTCTTAGTTTAGAATTTCAAATGTGCCGATAGTTCAGTCTGGAAAAAAGATTAAACAATCAAAACTAATGATTCTATCGATCTTCCTCTCTGACCACACCACTTCCAAACTTAAAATTTAAATATAAATATTTACAGTTACCTGACTTATTGGTATTCTATTTATTGAAAAAATCATATCTATCTAAAAAAGTGGCTGCACTCATTGTTATTGAAAAACTAACTGTTTTTTTAATGACTTTAAATTACTCCATATATTGCATTTGAAATTTAAAAATGAATTAATCCGTTGTCAACTTTCAATTTGTTTACAACTATTAATTTAATTTGCCATCGTTTCGGTGATAAAATATTTAATTGTTCTTGCAAATACAGATCTTAAATGATCTACTTGCATAAGAGAATCAAACTTAATGTAATTCAAGAAAAAAGTTATTTACTGCCGTTAATTCATTAATATGGAGACCATTCAAATTTTATGTGAATAAAAAGATGTAAAATAATTTCAAGAGATTTTATGAGAATTTCCGAAACATCTCGAAATATTTCAAGAGATTTGTAATTATTTCAAAAAGTTTCAAGATATTTCTAGGATTTTCAAGGCATTTTTGACCAATATAAAAGATTGCAAAGACTTTTATGGAATTTTAAAATAATTTTACTGACTTTAAATTATTTTAAGAGCTTTTGAAGATTTAAACACTTTCACTAGATATTTATTACTTTAAAGCAATTTAAAGAAGTTGTGAAAAAAGTCTGACCTCTGAAAAAAATAATTTTTCTATGCTTTTAGGAATGAAAATAATATAACTGCTGATGTTATTCCTAATAAAAACATTATTTTAAATAATTTTTTTTCCTATTACAACAAAAATATATTGAAACAATGCTTTTGCTACTTAATTTTTTCCTAATATCGCTTCTTACCAATTTCTTGATAAAGCTTATATGTTAATGAATAATGGCTTATTTTTTGGGTAAAATATTCTCTTCAACTCTACTGTTTCCAGTTTTTAAAGTAAATTCTTATATGTCTGAAATCATCGAACAATTCTTAAGAGCATACTCAAGATTTAACTATTTAAAAAAATAGGTAAGAAGCGACAGGTAAGAAAAAATGCTATCACGAAAACTATTGATAAAGTAAATATTCTTCGTAGATTTGACATTTTTTTCATAAAAAATCATGTAGCATATTACAAAACTTTTGAAGGTTTGGATGAATTTTAAAGATTGTCTCTTATAATATTTATTACAAAAGATATTAGAAATTTAAGCTTATTTAAATATATTTCAAGAGATTTCATAACAATTTTAAAAGGATTGCGAGGAACTTTATTTAAAGGGATTTGCAAGATTTTCTTAAGATTTTATTGATTCAACAATATTTCAAGGAATTTCTAAGAATATTTTGAGATTTTATGGCTGAGAAAAGGATTTTTATCGATTTCAACTCATTTTAGAAGACTTAAACGGATTCAGAGAAATTTTACTGATTTCTTAACCGTTTTTAATGGGAGCACATAAAGTATTTTATAAGGATTTAAGGATTGTCGAAGCATTAAAAAATATTTCAAGAGAATTTAGAAGTTTTCAAGTTATTCCTAAAGATTGCCAAGGTTTTCATAGGATTTCAAATTATTTTTAAAAATTACAAGTAATTTCAGAAGATTTCTAAGAATCGCAAAATATTTTAGAAGTTTTTAAGGGAACTCTTAGGATTTTAAATAATTTCAATAGGTTAAGAAAGAATATGAGGCATTTCAAATGATAAAGAATTTCATGGCTTTCAAAAAATTTAAGTTTCAGGGAAATTTATAATATTACATGGGCTTTCAGAAGATTTTAAGGCATTATAGAAAATGTTGACAAATTCATCTATACAGAGCAATACAACGTAGTATGTAAAACATGTAAATCACAGGTGCTAAGTGAAGGGATTCTTAAAAATTTAGTATAGGACTTGATTGCTCTAAATAGAGCTTTGATTACGTTCCGAATGAAACTTGAGACTATTTCGATTCTTAGCTATAGTTTTCATGAAAACTTAGCCGAGGCAGATGAGCTAGCCTGTTTGGTAAGCAAAATTGGCGATCCGAATCAGTGAGGTAACGAAGTGGTAAATTAGGAATTGTTAAGGTGAAGGATAGTGAGACCCCTTTTGGCGCGTGCCTGGTATGTTCAAATGGTTTTTGGTTCCATGGAGTTTATGGGCAGCCGTAGAAGCCATGCACCAAGCTGCTTTTGCTGTCGATTGAGTTACAGCACACTTGTATATTAATTACACACTCGGTCCACAGCGTCAGGTTGGTAATGACGTTATCGACAACTTTCACCCCTTCAATATTTTGTTTCCCCATATCAATTAAGAGTATCACCAAAAAAGTTAATACATTTTTTTAGAAAACTCCATAATTTTCATTTTCCAATTCCAAAAACTTACACAATAATTCAAAAAATGCCAATTAACACATCCTAGATATAAAAATGACAAAAAATCTTCAACTTCCTTTTTGATATTCCAAAACATTTGAAAATGTAAAATAAAATATAATCAGGATGTTAGCCCAACAGATGATTATAAATTTCTGGTCATTTTTTGAATTTCTCCCGTTGAATTAAAAAGAGTTCAAAAGATTTGATTCATTTCGCAAGATTTTTAAAGAATTCAAGAAATTTCTAAACATTTCAAAATATTACAAATATTTCTGATTTGGAACAGGGAATATTGACAAAGAAGAATAATTTTGACTGGAAAAACGAGATAGTTTTTGGTCATAAGAATTACAATTCTGATTTGGAACAGAGCGTAATTAGATTTTTATCTATAAACCACTTCCCAATCAAAATAACTTTAAACAAATTCAAAACTTGTTATTTTTCTTTAATTTGATTTAACACAAAAAATTTCAAAATTGTAAATAAATAAGCGAAAAATATCAAATATCAATAATTTAATGAATCAAAATATAATTAATTTTTTACGAACTTTGAATTAAATAATGAAATCTAAGTCAATTAAAATTTGAAACTATAGAATTTTCACAATCTGCTAACTGTACAAATTTAAAACTGTATACTTTTCAGGCGGGAGCTGCTAAAAGTGGAAAAATTAGTTCTAAGCTAATAAGTTTATGAATAATTCTGAGTTCTAATTATTTATTTGATTTTATAATTCATTAATCGAAAAATATAATTTTAATGAGTTAAAAATGAAGTAATATTTGAAGCATTTGTAATTATAATGCTTAAAATGTCTGTATTTCAATATATATTTTCCGTTAAATATTTCCAAATTCATGTTTTTAAATTTGAACAATTTTAGTGGATGGCCAATGAATTTCTGAGCCTAAAAAATATAACAATTTTGTAACTGAACATTTAAAATTTCATTAATTTTAATAATTGAAAATTTTACGAAATGAAAATTTCCATCCCAATCCATTTAAAACTACAAAATCTTTAACATACCACTCACTTTTTCAAACATTTTATTACTTATCCAGGTTTCAAAAAGCTTTTTCAAAATTGCATAAATTGCTTTCTGATATTAAATAAAAACATACCATTTCCGGAATATTCTTTCAGTTAATAAATCAAAATTTTCACGTACACTGAAATTTATTTCCAAAATTTCCGATCCCTGTCATAAAATCTCTGTTCAATTAAAATCATAATTCTTTGTGAAAATTCCCTATCATAAAGTGAAAATGATAATTTTTTACGAATTTTTTTCTCTAAAAATCAAAATTAGGATACTTTGAAAAAATTCTCTGTCCCAAAGTCTAAATTATAATTAATTACGAAAATTCCCTGTCCCATACCAAAAATTATATTTCTTCAATAAAATACTATATCCGAAAGCAAAAATTATAATTCTTCACCTAATTATAACACAGACACACTAAATTCTGTGGGGCCAAGGAAGTGACCTAGATAGCATTGTAGTATTCTTCTCGCATAGTTAAAAGCTACATTAATTAGACAAATTATTGCATTTTTTTCCATTTTTTTTTTATTAATTTATTTCACTAAAAAAAATTGTTACGGTCCTTATGTTTGAAAGGAATTCCCCAAATTTGTTTCGCAAGATTTTTTTTTTTTGCAAAAGTTACTAACAATGAAAATTTAATGTTAAAACATGATCAGCATCTTTCTCTTGAACGGCTAAATGGATTTTGAAGATTCTGATTTTGACATTTTTGATTCAAAACGTACATTACAGGAAACTTTTTTCCAAATATAAAAACATTGATTTGTTGAAAATGGTATCAGTTGTTTATAAACAAATTCAACTTTCTTTCTTTAAGAAAAAACAAACATTTTTTACACTTTATTATACATTTTTTCTGGAGAGAAATGCGAAAAGAAATTCCAAGTAGTTTCTAGTATTTCATGGGATATAAATTTAGTAGTACGACGCGCGTCAAAATAAATTTACTTGCAAAAGGAATACAAATAAAATCACTAGACAGATAATTTGAGAATATTTTGCAAAAACAGTTTCTTTTAAGAGAAAAAAAGTGCAGCTTGTCTATAAAAAATGGGTCATTTTTTTAAACAAATTCAATGATTTCATATTCGGAAGAAAGATTTTTGTAATACGCGCTTTAGCTCAAAAATTTAAACCTAAGAATCTTAAAAATCCGTTCATTATATTTCATTATTAATAACTTTAGCAAAAAGAATCTTTTGCGATTAAAACTTAGTAAAATAATTTCGAACATTAGGTTTATAAAAACATTTATGTGGCAGCGAAAAAGAACGACTTTCGATTTCTGGTGGCCTACTTGAGATAATTTGACATAAACAAAATATTCAAACTCGAATGAAAAAAACTGGTGAGCAGCAAATTCTAATAAATGCAAATTTTGACAATGCTAGACCAATACTACCATTTTTTGACTCCGCACATTTTTCGTGTTCCTGTGTAATTTGTTTTCAGTTCAAATTAAAAATTATGTTTCTCTGCTGACATTCTATGTCGAAACTTAGAATTATGATTCTTTCGTCAAGATAATAAAAATCCTTTACGTGCCTTTTTTAAAGTTTCTTTGATTTATTGCTTCTAATAATTTCGAAGCGATTTCAAAGATTTCAAGTGATTGTAAGGTGTTTCGAGAAATTTCACAAGATAAAAGGATTTTAAAGATTTATATGGATTGAAACGGTTTTTTAGAAATCTTTAATGAATAAGTTTAATTTGATTTAAATTCGATATAGAACTTCAATGGATTTTCAGCGATTTCGTCAGAGTTCATACCAATTTCACGGAATTGAAAGATTTTAAAACATATCAGAAGGTTTTAAGGGATTCCACAAGATTAAAAAAAATTCGAAGAACTTTCAAGTATGTTTGGTCATTTAAAAGAATTTGTGAATATTTAAACTAGTTTGAAAAGATTTCATCGGTTTTCCAGAAGTTACAAACGTTTCCAAGGATTTCAAGGAATTTCGAAACACCTCAAGGGATTTTTAAGTTTTTTAAATATGTCAAGGGATTTCTAAGAATTTGTGTAGGGTTTTTAAAGATTTGATGGGATTTTTTGGGAACCTTGGAAAATAAATTAGAGGAAGTCGACCTAGAGTAGATAGGGGAAAATTCACCAGCATTTAACGGTATCAGTTTATACAAATAAAGGAAAATGTTGATTCTGAAATAAATCTTTAATGTTCAATTTAATATTCTTCTGGAAAAAATATAATGACTTTAATTAATTAGCTGTATAGAACATTTTTATTGGACCTGATCAAGAGTACTATTTTAATACCTCTGTCCATAAATAGATAATGTTTTCTGGTATTGCTCCTGGGCATGACAGAATACTCTATTCTCGATAATTATAATTTATCATTAGGATACTTACAACTAAAATCAGTTGAATGAGTAAATAATGGTTGAAAATATGATTATTTTACTAAAATTACAGAAGCTTAAATTATTGACATTTTTTTTATCCCTGATATTCTGTGAGATTGGTACGATTTGTTTATTCTTCATACCATTTAACCTAACTTGCGATGACAGAAAAATGCCGAATTTTTACATACCTTAATCCTAAAACTGATATCTTTTCCGAACGATTCCTTAAAACAAAACTAAAATTTATCTGTTTTTTAATAACAAATAATTTACACTATTTTCTTCATTTATTATGTACAATAACTTCAATTTGAATAATTCACGAATCAAAATAAAGAAGCAAGACCATTAACTTAAAACAAATGGGTGACAGTAGCAGAGCTTCCAATTTTGAGTGACATCTTTCGCAATTTTGCGATTATCTACTGTTGCTTATCTACTGTTGGAAAATGTAATATCCCATAAAAAGTCCTCAAATATTTATAAATAGTAAAGAAAGAACGCTTTGTATCAATTAATATTGTTTATTAAACTTCAATCTTTGATTCTAATGTATAAACATTCCATAACAATTTTTCATTAAGGTAAGAAGTATGTATGAAGAAGAAGCGAATTTTTTTCCGGTTAAAAATTAATTTTTTTTCTCTCACAGATTAATTAATTATAAAATTCGAATGAAACTTCGTCAGAAAATATAGTGTTCTTGCTGGAATCTTCTCACTGAGAAAAATGTATTTTCACTTTTACGATCTTGGATATTAAAAGTTTGGAAAGCAATCTACAGATATTTATCTGAAATTTAGATAATAATTTTTATAATCTAAGGTTTAAAAATTAACATCCAGATTGTACGGTTTAATATCTATAAATTGCTGTCACAATTTTTAAAATCCAAAATCATAAACGGTATAATCTATTTTTCTCAATGTATACTAACAAAAATAACGAACATTTTTTGCCAGTTTCCCAGTTAATTAAAATTATCTACTGTATGGTGGTTTCAGTGCCGGAGGCAGGATTTCATAAAGCGAGGGGCTTGAAAGGCTGAACAGAAAGTACGTTACTACTTACAAGGATAAATTAGGATAATTTAAAGCATACAATTTATAAACGTCATATTTATCATCCTTGCGGGACAAACTGGTTTGAAATCATGGAAATTCTACATTATTATGCACGTACATAAAATATTTCTAACATATTTTAAATTATCCATTAATTAGGAACATATTAGAATCAATCGTTTCTATATGAGGGGCCAGCTATATTTGACGGAGACAGTTATTTATGAGGGAGGGAAGGAGGGGGGGGGGTGTCAAAAGTTCACGAATGTGGACACAATCCACGTGGACGCATGTTCACTCTACTTTTTGTTTAAACTTCATTCCTTGTATCATTAAGCTTTTGTTTTCAAGAAAAACTTAATTTGCAGCCAATTCACCGCTCTTCTTGTCTTCCTTATTTTGAATACCACGAATATACATATTTTCATAAAATATGGAATACATCCACGTATGCAGAGGACTTAGCAGGAGGGTAATGTAAAAGTGTATATATTACATATTCCAGAAGAATTAAAGGTTTCAAAGTATTTGAACTAATAAGTTAAATTAAATGGCTTTCAAATGATTTATAATTTTTAAATATATTTTTAAGTTCTCTGAAGATTTCAAGGGATTCTAATGGAATCTAAAGCTATTCAAGAAATTTAGGAAATTGTAAGGCATTTCGAAGAATTAAGTAGGATTTCCAAAGATTTCAAGACATTTATAGAGAACTCTGAAAAATAAATGAAATTTCATGAAATTCAAGAGATTCTTAGCGATTCCACAGATTCAAAAGGATTTGAAAATATTCCAAAGATTTTACAAGATTTTATTAAATCTTCAAGGGTTTTAAGAGAGTTCAAAGATTTCTGTGGAGTTAAAATTTTTTCTAGAGAACTTTGTTGAATAAGTTTAATTTAATTTATGTTCAAGAGATTTCAAATGGTTTATACTTAACGATATAAAATAAATTTTATTTCATGAAAATTCGAAGGATTTCAACAGACAAGCAGCGAAAATTAAGATTCTTAAAACAATCAATTATTTGAAAGACTTTGAGGAATTTTACAAATCTCAATTTATTCCAACATATTTTAACAGATTTTAAAGATTGCAATTAATTTACAAATATTCCAATAATCAAGAGATTTCGAGAGACTTCAAAAGGTTTGCATATGGATTTCAAATAATTTTAAGAGGTTTTAAAGATATCCAGGGCATTCCCACATATTTGCAGCGTATAGTTTATTTGTGCAGAATCACTATTTTTGTGCTTTCATACGAGATTATGAATAATCTAAAATAAATCGTTTCTTTGTAATTTCTTCACTTTTGATATTAACTCCTTCAAATATTTTTGCGTTATTTAATCCAATGCAATGCAATTTTTTCCAATCTCCTGCATTATTTTGCAATATTTTGCAATCCAATGCAATCTCGCAATCTAGTGTACATCAAGAGTCCCAGTAATGCACCCATCGCATAACTAATCCAATGAGATAATTTTATAAATTAATTATTTTCCAAAGGAAAAGTGGAAAGTAACAAGGACCGCAAGTGGTAAAATTGTGTGCAATCAATCTTATATACTCGTAGATATCATCCGTTTCCAACTCAAAAACCGCGACAATATAAAATTAATCATTTTTCTTTCCCAACTCAAAAACCCCAGACCATATATTACCCCAAATTTTTCTTTCCCAACCCCAAATCATTACAGAATATACAAAATCATCAGTTTCCCTTTTCAAATTAAAAAAAAAAATAGATTTGTATCTCAGGTCATTGCTTCAAACTTTCGATCTGAGAAACGATATGAATCTGGACTCGAGGCGATTAAAAACATACGAGCTCGCAAATGAATATGAGCGTGCCCGCGCGAAGCTTTATCACCTCCGTGTCGCTCGCACACCGTTATGTTGCAATTAAATTGGAACGGCACCGAAATACGTGGCGCGCGACATTTATAAATCATTTTTCGAAAATTAACGGTCGATGCCTAGCAATTATCGATCGATCTGAACATTTCCGGCTCGATTTAAGAAGGCTCTTAAGGACAACGAAATCATTCGTTATCCGTATCTGTGCCCTACCTTACCTAAATCTTCGCTTGTCTGCAAAAGGCGGTCTCTGAAACGCGAATCTCTCTCACAATCCCGATTGAAGCTTTCTTCAATCTCTTTTCTTTATTATATGATTAAATTGAGATACAAGCAGACATCACAATTTTCTTGGCTTCATTCTTTAATCAATTATATTAATATTGAAACTATTCATTTTAAAATTTGTAATTAAAAAAATGAACACTTCATGGATAAGGCGCCATCCATAAATTATACGTAACCAAAATTTTGCCACTTGTTTACCCCTCCCTTTGCCCATGTAAAAAGTCATGAAAAAAAGGACCCCCTTCACCCACGGCTATGTTACATAATTTTTCGAAACATTTTCGGCCATGCATTATTAAAGATAATTAGTTATTTATTACCCGAAAACCCTTAATTACCAAATAATTAGAAGTTACTGATATAAAATGATAGAAAATTAAAAGAATAACTACTATCGGCGAGAAAATCATAGGTATCTGACTTTGAAGCTTAACAGTTCAGTAAAAAAAATGTTAGCGATACCAAAAAACAGTCATATGAAAGCTGAAAGTGTTCTACGTAAATGAGCTTGAAGACGTTTATGTAAAAAAAAATTTTGTGCTTAGCAGATTGATCAATGTAAAAAAAGTAAGGATTTTCGGGTACATTTAAGAACAGGCAAGTTTAGAGCATTATTTCTTATACAAGAGGCAATGGGAAAAATTTGAGAAAATTCATGAGTATTAGGAAAACTGCTTTGAACTACCATTTTCTCAAATCTTTAATCAAACACCTTACATTTATATTTTTACGAAGTATATACACTGTCGTACCGGTAAAAAATTGTCGGTACTGGTAAAAGAAAATTGTTGGTACCGGTAAAAAAAAATACCGGTATCACCAATTTTTTTTACCGGTTTTTTTTCAAAAGCATATTTCTAGCAAGGTAGCGGCTGAACACGTGTATTCATGGAATTCATGGAATTCAGGGAAATCAAATAATTCATGCAATTCAATAAATTCAGGAATTTAAGTAATTCATGCAATTAAAGGAATTTATGCTATTTGAGAAATGCGTGGAATTTAAGGAATTCATAGAATTCATGGAATTCAAATTTCTCTAACTCTTCTTCAACATCTCGTGGGGAAGGGGGCTGGAAGACACCCTTGTGACTGGTTACAGAAATAATATTGGTCAATCCCCTACCCCTTCTGAACGTCTAGTTGGGGTGGAAAGGCACCCCTGAGACTGTTCATAGAAATAATGATGGTCAAACCCTTAACCCTTTCAAACGTCTCGTGGGGGTGGAAAGGCACCCCTCTGCGTGTTCACAAAAATAACTTTGGTCGAATCCGGACCCCTTTTTAACGTCTCGTGGGGTGGGGGCACCCCTGTGACTTCTGACAGAAATAATTTTGGTACAACACCTACCCCTTTCCAACATCTCGTGGAGGCGGGAAGGCACCCTCTGACTGTTCACAGTAATAATTCTGGTCGAATCCCGACCCCTTTCCCACGTATCGTGAGGATGGAAAGGCACCCCTATGACTGTTCACAAAAATAATTTTGGTCAAATCCCGACCTCTTTTCAATATCTCGTGGGGGGGGCACCCCTATGACCTCTCACAAAAAGAATTTTGGTGAAACCCCTATCGCTTCCCAACGTCTCGTGGGGGGCAGAAAGACGACCCTCTGATTGTTCATAGAAATAATTTTGGTCGAACCACGACCCCTTTCCAGCGTCTTGTCGGGGGGGGGGGGGCACGCCTGTGACTGCTCACAGAAATAATTTTGGTGAAACCCTTATCCCTTTCCAACGTCTCGTGGGGGCGGGAAGGCACCCTTGTGACTATTTACAGAAATTACATTTTTCAAAGATTTTTAGTCTGGGAAACAAAATAGCAAGACGCCAATATTGAGGCTCGAACAGTAGCATTAAACACATTTGAAAACAATTTTTTAATATCATCTTCCCACAGTCTAGGCTCTACCCTTGAAATATGCTTTTTGAAAAAACCAGTAAAAAATTGTCGGTACCAGTCATTTTTTTTTTGTACCGATAATTTATTTTACCGGTACCGGCTTTGTATGCACAACCATATTTTTATCCACAGTTTATAAATAATTATAACATTGAGTGAGATGTTAAATATGACATACTTCAGACCATAGGATTAGTATGTTGAATAAATCCTTTATTTCCATTCTTCGACGTTTTGAAAACTATGTATATTTTACTTATCAGGATATTGGGTCGTATACATAAAAGTTCCTTATCATATCATGTCAAATATTATTAATGGCGCTGAATTATCCTTTTCTCTATTGTTCTTTGAGTTATCTTCATTTTAGATTAATAAGTTAAATAAATTACATTCAGTGTTGTTTTAAAATCCATTACATTATTATAAGTTTATAAATAGTGGTAAATTTTAAGAGAAACTAAAAAAGATGAAGCTAAAAAAGATGAATCTTCAACTCAAAAGTATGAATTTTAAAAGAAACAGTTGAATTTCCGACTAAAAAATATATTTTTTTACAAAATCGTTAAACTTTCAACCAAATTGTTGAATTATGGAACAAAACGGATTAAACTTCAACCTAAAAGAGTTGAATTTTCAAGAAAAAACATCTTTTTCAACCAAGCAAGATGAATTTACTACCAGAAAAAGAAGATTTTCCAATCCTAAAGGATAAATTTTTATCCAATAAGACGAACGCAGGAAAAGAGTTCTGTTTTCGTCTAAGAAAATGACTTTTTTAATAAATTAGTTAAATTGTTAGCAAGATAATGAAATTTTCAACTGCAAATAGATGGATTTTCTAATTCGGTTCTATGAATCCAGTTCGTATTCTAGCGAGAAACTGAGTAAAAAGGAGAAGTTTTTTGAAAGAAGAGGAATTCTTTAAGAACGGGGAAAACAGAGAAAAGGGACAAGAGTACGAAGTCTGTGTTATACTTAAATAACTGATGTAATAATTTATAAATAGCATTTGAGTAGTTTTGTATTTTTTCAGAAAGATATGAGAGTGAAAGAATATTCAAAGATCACAGTCTGAATTGGATCATTATAAAAACAAGTTATTCGATTCCTATCTTTTCGCACATTTTGGAATGCAGTTTTCGAGATAATCAAGTGTAAAACTGTGAATTTTAGTACATACCAAACGTGGCTGAATTGCTACAATGTATTTAAACATTTAGATTTCTTTTGGTTGATTCCATCAAAGATGAAAGTCTTAATAAACATTTAAATTAATGTGCAATACGCTGTACCAAATACGATGCGGGCGTAGTACTGTAATATGATGGAATTACATTTTCACTGATAAAATCAATTTACTCTAATTTTGCAACTTTGTGACTGTCCATAAAGGTTTTAAATTTAAGGATCAATATTACACTGAAAATATGTATTCTTATCATTCTACCTGCAGTTTGGTTATCTTGTTTTGCAGGCCGCAGTATTTAGACAATCTTCAGGGTAGCTACAAAATCCCAGTCTCAAAATTACCTCATTTTTCACTGACATACTTTTAATTATGCCTGATCATTATAAACTTTTCTTTTAGGTATAAAAGAAACTTTACATGTAAGAGATCAATAGTGTTGATGCAAAAAACACTGTTTTCTAGATTTATTTAAAAGAAATCAATTTTCTACCAAAAAAGAGAAATTCTTAAGAAAATAGTTAAATTTTCAGTCAAAGAGAAGAATCTTTAACCAAAAACATGAATTATCAACAAAAAGTGTAACATTTAATATTTTCAACAAACAATATTTTCATTTTCAATCAATAACAGTTGAATTAAACCAAAAATATGCTATTTCAAAAATTAATTAAATCGCCAACCAAACCGGATTAATTTTCAAACCAAAAAAAGGTACTTTCAGAAAAAGAGTTGACTTTTTGAAAAAAAGATTTTTCAGTCAATAAAAAAAATGCATCCATAATGTTAAATTTGCAAGGCAATATAACTAAATTTTAGCAAAAATGTTGAATTTCCAACCCAAAAATATTAATTTTGCACACCGAAAAAAAAGTTAAAAAATTTGCATCTAAAAGGGATAAATATACACAAGCTAAAATAGATTATTGTCAATCAAATATGAATGTTCTGCGATAAAAGATGATTTTTAAAACCTTAATATACAGAAACTCTGCGATAGGGCCCCCTGATATAGTTCTTACGAGAATTGACGCCGCGCCGCAAGTAGGAGTAAAAGGGCAGGTAAAAGGAGCTGCGCGGGGCGAGCGGCGGTCGCTCAGGCGTGAACAAACAAAAGAGTTTTCTACGAAAGGACGAATTGATTTTTGCAAAAATTCCTTTGATTTCTTCAGGTTTCTCCTGTCATTCCCTCGAGTTTTATATTCCCTAAATTTCTAGAACTCTCAGGCAATATAATAATACGTAAAAATCTAGATTACTTTTAATGCAGATATAGAAAAGCGGTTTAAATTTGAACAAATTTTGCAGCTAATAAATAATTCTTGGCAGCCCAAGTCTTCTATGTGTTCATAAAAATAAACCCTGTTGATGAAAATGGTGACGATGAAAGGCACGTTCAGAAGTGTGATACAAAACGGAATTAATTTAATCCTGAGGTTAATAAATATAGTGCATTTGTCCGACACAAATTTACCTTTGCAGCAATTAAAAGTTTATTTTAACGAATGAAACCGGCGTTATGAGTCAAATATAGCGAGAATGAGAAAAAATGATTAAGCTGTCATTCGGTGGTCCAGGTAGAGTTTCTCCTCATATAATAAAAATTCGCGGAAGATAATTACTTCGAATCTCGTGACTTTGGACAATGTATCCTCAAACGTTTTTTGGTTTATTTTATTGTTATTGCAATCGAACTTGGAGTGCATGTGTACCAATTATATTTGGTTGCTTGTCTGCTTGAAAATAATGTGTACATTTGGTTTTCGGAAAGAACAGATCGACATTAATTCAACGATACATGCCACTGTAATAACCGGTCCGTTATTCTCTGGACGCGCGGTCAAGCCGATATATCGCTTCGATAAATCGCGTTCAATTAATTAACGCTCGTGAATATTGCATGATGGTTCGGGCTTTCTAGCGTTTTTACTCACTCGATTGTATCAGTCGAGTAAGCGAAAAGTCGAGCACAGCCACATATTGCGCTTCATTTCTACATGGCCCTGAATTCAAGTTTACGACTTATTCAAAATAGAGCTAAAATTATCTGCTCTATTAATTTTATTGGCGAATCCAGAGAACCAGGACGAAATAAAAAAGAAAGTACTATAATGAAAATGTTTTAAGAAGATTTATGTGCCATTCTTAAGGTATTCCTGATAGTGTGTCTTGGATGTAAACAAAATTACAAGGAATTTGATAATTATTTTCCGATTCTTTATCAAGACTTTCTTGTTTTCTAGTGAATAATAATAACTCTTACTTATGATTAAAGACTTATATATATATATATATAAAAGTTTGTCATAAGGACAACCCCAAGATTTCGCCGGAAGCGGGTGCCTTCTGTTCTGTTCCTCGCAAGTGTTTTAATGGGAAGCTCTTCAGGTTATTAGCCAGTGAAAGCTTGGCACCTCCAAGAGCGCCGATGATAAGGACGTATAATTTAACAGAATTATTCCGGATACAATCGTTGCAACTCCCTTATAAGGTATCTATAACTCTCTTTCTTTTCACTCTCCTTAGATGTGATTTTTTAGTCAGCTTGTGCCGAACATTCGTTAACGAACCTGGTTCGCTTCTCGAAGTCAAGGAGGACTATGTCAGCCTCGAGTGTGCAACAGAAACAATTGTGGAGAATATAAAGTTCCAGTATATGCGGCACTTCTCATTCGGCACTCCTTCCGAAAAAATTATTCTTAGTAATAGGATCGACGTAAAAATCAAGTATATTTTAAAGTATGACTTTGAGATGTAATAGGCGAAGTTTCAAAATGATTATGTCGGCAGGAGAAAAGTTATACGGGATTAAATTGGCGAATTCACGAAATTGGGCACTTATAGTCGCATGCTATTATGCTCGCTGCTGTACCGATACAAGCAACGAGTCTGAGTGAGAGCGAAACAGTAAACATTAGAGCAAAAGAAACATCGAAAGCGACATTGCAAGAATTGAACGTATAATTGAACATATTTTTAAGAACGATATTAAACAATTTTATTTATTTATATGGTCCGCGAATGGGCTTCATGAATTTATAACGCAATATCTTTATAAACTAATAAAAAAAACTCGCTTGAAATAGAATTAAAAGCCGTTTAATTTTGATCGCATGCAGTTGGCAGCGGAATTGAAATGCCATGCTGAAGGATAGGGCACAGTTGTACCACAATGAAAACAATAAATCTCGCTGCAGTACAACCTTAATCCCGGCTTTCAGGAGGGAGTACTCGTAACAGATAAGATTTGATTCATTTTGCTCACCCCTGGTACTGAACTTGAGTACGAGTGTTTCAGCAGCCTCCTCCGCTGCTTTGTACATAAACACTCCTTTGCCCACTTCTTCGTGCTTCGTGGCCATTTTAAGAAGAGTTTTCCATTTGCAACTCTATATGCTGTACCCAGAATAATCCTGTTGCAAAGAGATTCAATATTCAATATTCCGCGACCACCTTGACGGCGTGAGATGTAGAGTCGCGGAACAGAATAAGACTTAAAATCCATGCGTTTGTTTATGTGTATAACCTTTCGTGTCCCGATATCGTTCGACAATCTCTAGAGCAAAATGTAGTTGCTCTTTATTTTTAGCATAGATCTTAAGAACCTCCATGTAAAATACATGAGTGACCTTGTGCCGCAAAAGTACCCCTAGAAATGGTGAAGTGCTAGAGATAGTGGAAATAATGTGAGGCAAAAGAGTAGTGGGCACATCGTGTCGCCCTAAAAGACACCTCTCTGAAAGGTGACCTTGTTAGTATTCACAGGATTTTTTCCAGATGAGATAGTAAATCTGGTTTTCCAATGTGGCATCAACCTCTCTATGCACGTCACGATTTTGGATGAACTTTTAAGTTTTTCAAAAGACAGATGCTAAGTCTATGGGAGGTCGAATCGAAATTTTTCCGGTAATCAATCCAGGCCATCGATAGGTTAGGTTGGTAGGATGCTGCATCTTTAAAGACTCATATATAGATGACCAGTACTCCCGAAATCCTGCTACGCCTTTATTCAGCCGCGTTGTTCATACATTTCTTGCCACACAAGACCAATTGTCCGAACAATCCTATCATTTAGGATAACTGTGAAAATCTTATACAGTGTGTTCAGATAAGTTATTAGCCTGTAATTCTTTGGTTCAGTTTCCACCAGAAGATCTTGATACCATCTGTTCCCGGAGCGGAATAATTCTCTATACCTCTTAATACTTTTTTCACTTCCTTGGTAGTGTTGGGTGAGCATTCTACCTCAGGTGTTATGAAGGCATCACACAGCTCCTTAAAGATATTTATATATTCTCTGAACCTTCGTCCAGTCTGTGCTGCACTTCGTAGACTTCTCTCCAAAATACTTCGACCTACTCTGGTTTTGGCAGGTGGTCGACAGTAACTGGAGGGTCTTGGAAGAGTCGAGATGGATCAGAGAGAAACTGTTTTTTTTCTCTCTCTCCCATCTAGACTTCCCTTAGCACCAGATAGTATCCGTATTCTCTAAACAGTATGCTGCCCGATGGGCAGCAGCTTTGATTTGATCCGTGTGTCATAACAGATACGGAGATCGCGCGCAAACTTTCGAACCTTGGCGGTAAAATCCCTGCCAGATGTTATGTAGTCAATTACACACTGAATGCGGGACGCGTACTGTCTTGCCCAGCCTATCTTTATGGCGAGTTGATGCATTCGTCTTTCGGTCTTATGATCAATTGATAGTCCAGAGGTCGGATTCTTGGAAAAAATTTCCATGAAGCTCGACATCCATTTCAGCCAGATCTTTAGGCTTGAGAGAAAACTGGATGTTGATGTTTCTCCGGGCCATGAAGCATCGCTCTTCCTCTATCGGATGCCTGTCCGCGGTTGGTCTTAGCTTCCCTCTCTTTCTCTGTTGCCGGCTTGTTCTAGTTATGGTAGAGTAGGCGCTCCGCTTACATAGTCCCTTTTTTAGCGTGTATCGGCATGGTTTCGCAAACGTTGATGCGAACATTACGATAGCTCTGTATGTCTCTCGCATCACAGAGCATGCAGTCGTGCCATGTAACCATCTTTTTCAGGGGCCACACTCGCATCGTTGCACTCTAGCAAGTCGTGATATAGTCGCTCCGTCGACCTAAAAGCCCTGAGATACCGCCGATGCATTGCATTGACTCCATCATCATTGGTTCCCCCAGCTCTAGAGTGGTCGGCATCGTTGGCCGACCCATTGTCAGGAGCTCTGCGCATTCTATTGCTTTGAACCGCACTTACTACACCTATATTTAGTGTTATCATTGTTGTTACCACGAGAAGCTAGGGAAAGGGGTTCATCCATCCATGCACAGACCCGCATGCAGGGATAAGACTGCGTACTCTGAGAAATCACAAGTTATCCCAGAGTCAACGTTCGAGACACCCCACCCAGGTGCCATTCAACTTTCGGCACGGTTTTCACACCTCCGCTTGGGGGTTAATTCCTTTGGGACCTCCCCTGGGCGATTTTCCGCGACTCCCTAATCATTTTTATAACCATATTCAGCAGAAACCCTTGGAACAGGGACAGTTTTAGAGTTTCAATTATTGAAACTTAGAGCATGTTTCAGCAATATTCATCTCTGCTATTATTGGCCGAACGAAAAAAATACTTCTCTACAAGTCGACACAAAAAACTTTTGAAATTAAAGAAAATTAACGAACGTATCGAAATATCAATTTTTATATTGCTCATTTAATAAACAATTTTAATTTTGTTTTTCGACGCTGGAAACGCCGCTTAATTGAAACAGAAATTAATAAATATAGTCTTTTAAGTATCCTTAAATTAACCACAAAGTAACAAAAACGTGTTTTTGGTTATTTAGAAAACAATTTCTTAACGTTGTTCGGTAGCGAAAAAATAGATATTCTCGAAAATTCAATCGAAAAATGTTTAAAATTAGTGTGATTTTTTTTCTAGAAATAATCACTTATGTTGGTGAGCAAATATTTAAAAAAAGCATTCGTTATAAAGAAATTAATAAGTAAAAATGCTTTCTTAAGGATTATAACAAGACTCAGATATTTTGCTCTATCAAATGTTTGGTCCCAATATATGAAAAAGCAATACATATTTCCTTACCGTCTTAATACCTACATATTTATTATTATTTTATCAAATTTATTCACAAAAATCACCATTTTAGATTTTAATGAACAGTGAAAAGGCAGGCTTTCTGTTTTCATGGCATGTACTCCTTTCGAATTTTCGGTATAGCCACGACCTCCTTCGTGAATAATTACCAGCAGGTCCAATTTTTCGCAATAATAATTTTATAAACAAATTAACGAAAGCAATTCAATAACAGGTGAAAAGTTAATTTGTTTGTTAAATAAACAATATAAAATTTTCATCAATTTTTACAATTTTCCTTAAATTCAATACTTTTAGCGTACATGTGTACAGAAGAATTTTTTTTATCCAATTAATAATAGCAGAGATACAAATGGATAAATAGCAAATAATACAAATCGTTAAAATATGCTCCAATTTTCAAATTTACAATTTACAATTAACAATAACTGCCAAAATATTTAAAATTTTGCAAAACCCTATGACCCTAAATACGAAATCTTTTAACCTGATTATCTATTACTTTGAAAAACATCTTGTTCGTCGAACAAAATTGTTTGGCTGAAGGCATTTGGTCAATTTAATCAAAAAGGTGGTGTAAACAAAAGTTGTGTTGAGTCAGTCCATTTTTTTCATGTAATAAAAATATGGCAAAGATGGACAAACCATTTTTTGTTTTCAACCACATATTTCCTCTCACGTACAAAAAAATATAACTTTTTTCTAAACCTGAGTGCATCCTTACTTCATCTTATAGTGATAACCTCTAGTAATTCATACAATTTAAAAATAGCATCAAGTTGTATAGAAGTGTTCTTTGTAGAAATAATTAATTTCAGATCATAATTTTGTGATTACGTTTATAAAATAATTGCTAATGGAGGTGCACTAATGAATATCCAGTTGTTCGAAATTATGAGAATTTTCATTAAACCTAAGTAATCTTTATTTTTCGCGAAGAGATTCATTTCGAGCGCAATGCGTTTGAAAATTATAAAAATTGTTACCTAATTCTCATTATTTAATATTAATTGCCTTGTGAGAAATTTGGACTTACAGTGAATAAAAAGAATTTTGAGTTTTTAACAGAATCTTAATATGACACTCAGCAAAATGTCGATAACTTAGGACAAAAAAGTCTGATCCATCCAAATTTTGCAATATAAGGTAACGTAATCTCCGGAATTCAGTCATTAAACACGTTTTTCTAATGACCTTAGTCTTGTTTACTAACTGATTTATTTCCTCCATAAATGTTTGAAGAACAAAATACTAGGATTATAAAATTTTAAAAATAGAATCTTTTATAAATGGAATAAAAAAGGTTTTATTTGAATTTATATATTTTTAATTTATTATGCTCAAAGTTAGCAGCCCCAAACTAATTTACATGCAAAAAATGATTCATTTAAATCTGAAAAGTCACTGAAAGTGACTAATGAGCATTAATTATGTTACTGATGATATTTTGAACTTGAAAGAGTTTAAAAGATTTCAATTAATAAGTCGTTAAAAAAATTTAAGATAAATTCAAGAGAATTGAAAAGAATTGGAAAAAATACAACTAATTCTAAAACTTTCAACGATTTCGGTAAAATTGGAGTATATTAAGAGGAATGCATGGGTAATGAGAATAGTTCAATAATATTATATTTTCGTAAAAATTATTTTTTCTGACTCAGGGGGTCTCAAACAAATGGGAGACCTAAAAAAATTCAAGAGAATTCTAAAAAATCCAATTAAATTCAAGATAAAATAATAAAAATTCAGGGTAAATTCCAAATGAATTCAAATAAATTGCAAATAGTACATTATTTAACAAGGGCCAAAAGTATCAGATTTTTCGCGCTGGTGGGTTCACTGCCCGAGCGAGAAGATTTTTTCCCGAGGGTGTGTTTACTGCCCAAGGGAAAAATCTACTTTCGTTTCGTGTTGCACGTAGTATTTTATTCCATTCTCGTCCGCGCCCATCTTTTGGCCTGAAAAGCGGGTTTCGCACATTTTTTAATAGACCCGCAAATTTTACTTTCGTTCTGCAAATGCGGTTTACGGGAAATATATGCTACTTTCGCCCCTATTTTTAGGGGCAAATAGTGACTATTTAGGTCGAGTGTGTAATAAATATTTTTAAATCCATTCAAATCATTGCAGTCTTCAAGAATCTTATAAAATACCTTGAAACCTTTTAAAATATTTTGAAAATGCATTGGAATCTTTTAAAATACCTTGAAATATTTAAAATCCTATTAATAACTATTAATATTAACTTTAAAACGTGACCTGATAGCTTCTAGAAGCTGCATCAGGTCACAAAGATATAATCTTCGAGGAATTCTGGATGAATTTTTATACTAAGGGTAATATCTGACCAATTTATTTACGACAGGAGGATCTTAGTACACAAAGAGTCGAACCAGGCGTTTAAAATAAAATTCAACTAAAAGTTTCTAAATGGTCTAAATGGTATCCATTCATGAGCTGATGCATCAGGTTTTTACAATAATAATTCACAGGAAGTCTTATAGAAATTCATATTTCTTTATTGTGCTTTAAGCTGATTGCTTTAACATGACTACCATTTCTTTCATATTCATAGCGATTTTTTTCATTGGTGTTTTAAATGTGATGTTAGGTTAACCAAAAAAATCTACATTTTTTGCGCTTTGAATTCTTCTGTTATTTTTCGGGAAATGGAGATTTGTCAACGGATTTTTGTCATGGACTACAAAAAAGTACCAGATGGAAATAAAAATGAAAACTGTTAATTGATCAAGCTTAGATTAAGCGAATTTTCAGGAAAGTCAACGTCAGGAGGTTTTCTATTCTGAATCGCTTAAAAGATAAGTGAAATTTCTTATTTTATCTGATTTATTAATAATTTAATTAATCTATACGGTCATTTAAATTTATTAATGTTTATTGTCATAATAATTTTGTGCTCTTTATCAATACTTGATTGCCAGGAGAATGTTCGAAACAGCTTTTACTCGTAGAAAAAAGAACCTCACATTTTACTGAAAACCAAGTTAAATCTACCGATCTTCCTAGTACGTATATGGAAAACATGACAGTTCAGTAAACGTTACAATTATAGGCAAATAAGAATTACTATCAATGATGGTTACTAGTACCGATTCTCAAGTGGTGCTGACCTGCGGATCAGTAGATTTTACCGATCCAATCGCTATTCTGTATAGTTCCTGGATGCTGCAATTACGAATTATCATGTCACTTTAACGAATAATATAAAGAGATCTGAATTATGTTATCGGCTTAGACTACAGTCAAGACAGCACTATAAATTGTCAAAAAGTATTGCTAAAAAATAATTAATAAATAAGCGCACGGTTATTTCTTACATATATTTTCGGATATACTTATAATTAATCGTTATCTGTAAGTTATAATGCTTATAATACAATTGAAATTTCGCACGCAATGGGGGGATTCGAACGCATAAACCTAAGCACGCAAGTGAACAGTCTTAACCACTACACTAGTATGCGAGTTGCGATCTGTAAAATAATTTTGAAATGCATTTGTAACTGAGGATGTGACCTTGGGAACGACTTCTGAATACGCAACCATGCCATCGCGGCACACAACAAGAGTTCTAGCATTCACATCATATCTATATGTCTGCTGAAACAATCACGGAAAAACAACACGACTTGCTCCAATAAACTCGCTAAAACGCGATCTGTGAATAAGTTGTGCCACACAAAATTGTATTATTTTTATAAAACCCCTTCCTTGCAAAGTGGGAATATGGAGTAATGTGACGACTGTCACAGAAATGTCAAAAAGGAATGATTTTTAGGTGATGCAATCCAGTCACTGTCGATTGCGTCGTGAATTCACCCGGTGCCCCGCGCGGATAGTTTGCGTTGCGACTTTAGGGGCCAGTTAAGTAAACCGATGGGATTGGTAGCATGTATAGATACTTCGGTAATGTCCACTGCACTACTATTGTAATCTCGATTCAGTGGATTTTACATGTCGTTCAGTATGTAATGCGAGGGAATAGAGGTTTATTTTACTGAAGGATAACCGTTGAATTAACCTTAATTTCATTGTGACATTTACGAAATGCTAAGTGATTTTGACATTTTCTCCCTCTTATTAAGAGCAGTTTATACTGTTACGTTTACAAGAAACCCTTTACAATTCTTGATAAGTAAATATTACATTTCTTTTTTCTGCGTGTAGAATTGATGCTAGTGATTCTGGATGCTTGATTGAAGACTTCTTGTCTTACTCCTTTTATGCTTAGTGGCTTTTCAGTCATTTTCCTAGAAATCTTAAAGAAGCACTCATTTGAAGCATCTTGGGTTCAAGTTCCAATTTTAAACCCCTTTGGTACTTTTGAAATTGTATAGAATTCATGGAAAAATTATATAGGATGATTCTACTCTAAAAATTGTCCCCTGGGTTATAAAATAAAATAAATCTTTTCTATCTGAGTACATATTATGTTGTTAAACTTACGTCCATGCGTGCATATATTTTTGCTCAGAAGTTTCAAATTAAATTTCCTGGCCAAAAATGTCGGTAGCAAAAAAGGAAATTGGAACAATTTTAGTTAAAAAATCTTACAAAATTTCAATCTTACATAATTGCAAATTTTTCAAAGCAGCTCTGCTGTCGAAGAGCTAGACAGAAACAGAAAGTTAGAACAGACTAGCTTTAATATTAGCTTCAACTTCACCAGTACTACGCTTGCGTAAAAGATGTCTCCGACCAACGCGCAAGAGCAAAAGATACTGTTAGGAACTGCGCATGTGCAAAATCACAAAGGGGAAGTTCGAAAAATTAGCAATATTATTTTAATGTACAGAATTATTTTTCATTAATTTATAAATTATTAAAAAATTTAATAAAGTCGAGAAAAGCTTACTTTATATTTATTGATATATCGACAGTAATTTATAATATCAGAACTACACCTGCTCTTAATGGAAAGCATGCCAATTGTGAAATTTATTTCCAACCGAAAATCACTCGCGTGCCAAAACTGGTATCATTTATTTTTAAACTTAAAACGATACGTATAATTCCACCTGTGCTATTAATTCGCACCATCGAAAAAGGTTGAAGGCGGTAATCGACAATAAAAAGTATCTTTAAAAACGACGACACTCGAGTAAAAAATTTGAGCCATAAATTAGTTAATGAGATAAAAAGAATCGATATCAAACTGAAAGTATCTATAATTACTATACTCTATAAAAGTGTATTTTCCAAGTGTTCCCATCGGATTTAAGATTGACGTGCCTGTAATAAAATGCAAATAAATGCGTCCGTTCTAATTTAATAGTAGCTCTAATCTCCGATCGCTTCCTAACTGAAGGATGCCATGTGCTATTCACGAATTTAAAGCCTGTATAAAGAGATTGACGTTTATTATGTCATTAGTATGAGTAGCCACTTTGTTAGGCGCGCGGATATAAGAATAATTGAAAACATTAAGAGTTAAGACATTTTTATATTGAACTGAAAAGATTATCCTAGCTAAAAAATTCAGAGTATCAAATTCAATGAAGTGAGTGAAAAGTATATGAGAATTTAAATTCGATCTAACCAAGCCAATTAGCAAGTTCTGTGTATTTGCATTTTGAATCAAGCAAGCGTACTTTTTAAGATCTCCTGAAATAATCCGCTTTGAATTTTTAGAACAACGACTGTTACATTTGAAAATACATTATCCGTGAGTTATACATGAAGAAGATTTGTTTAGTAAATGTTAGAATAAATTTGTTAAAAGTCGGGCGGAACGAATCAAATTTCCCTAAATTCTACCATTCATTTGGTAAATCAAGACTCGCGGTAGCGAATGGGCGCCCAGTACTAAGAAAAGTAGGAAATGTTCTAAACACCCATTCGATAAATAAAATTATTGAATTTATAAGATATCTTGATCAAACTTTGTAGGTATATAGAAGCCACCAAAATACTATAATCGAATTATAGAAAAATATCAATAATAATTGACTTCGATGAAACTTTGCATAAAAATAGTAAATATGTACCGCTTTTTTAGAAGAAGGTAATAAAAACAGCCAAGAAGGTGTGAACTCGGAATCATAAAACTTTTTATAATTAGAACAAATATGCAAACACAAACCTAGGATGGACTAAGTAAGTTATATTGATATGTATGTGATTTTTAATCAAAGGAATTAATCTAATGAATTAGTTGCATAAATCACTTTTTTATAAGAAAAATAAATTGAAATGTTACAAAAATAAAAAAAAGATAAATACATAACACACATAATTACAATATAATTTATAATTATTGTGTTACCATACGTATTTTTATTATTTAAAGACAATAATAGGCCCACCAAATGTTTTAAATTTTTTTATTCTTCTAAGATATCAATTTATTTCTGTTATAAAAAAATGAATTAACTGATTTACTGAATCCATTTATTTTATTAAAATAAATTATAATTATAAATTTTCTACTATTCATATTTGGCTTTTTTTTCGATTTCACAACTTTGATTACCTTTAACATAAATAAAATACAGTGAAACTCTTTTATAGCGCCAGTTTTAGGGCTGACGGTGGGTGGGGTCTAACTCATTAAAAAAAAACATAAAACAACATAAAATTAATATTAATAATAAAGTATATTACTGGCCCATCAAATATTTTTTTCTGAACGATCAAATGCTGCACATTAATGCATCCAACTGTTTAGCATATTCTCATACAATTCCTGCCAAAATTTACGGAAATTTCACTAGTTCCTTTTGCCGAATTTATTGTAAAGCTCACGAAACAAATTTTCTCCGTCTATTTATGTTTCAATTTAATCTTGAAAATTCACGATTATTTGCAGGTGCCACGATTGAGTGGCCCCTGCTAATGACAGAAATATAATTACCATACTGTTATAAAATTTGTATATATAATGCCCTACAAAAAAATGAATACTCAAATCTCTCCAGCTTATGCATCTCACTTATTTCTTTGATTTGCATCCAAGTCTTCACTTCACAGAATGTATTGGAAGAGAATAAAGTCATTTGTCATCAGAGGGTCATTTACAAAATTAAAATGTCCAAGATTAACCCTCGTATGGAGTATAAAAAAGTACAGAGTCCAAATTCTAGATTTCTCCGAGATGGATTGCAATACGGACCTTGAATGAAATCTACTTGGGCATTGGCCAATTATTAACCCCCTATAATTAATCTTTGTCTTCCGTCTGTGTGAAACCTTTGGGAACACTTCATCGCGAAGAATACGAAGATGCTGTTGTTGGAAAAGGGATAAAAGGGGATTGAGAGAACGAGAAATAGGTCAGGGGGATGAAAAAAAGACACTGACGGCGAAAGAGTAAGAGAAAGAGAATGAGAAGATAATATAATAATAGAGAGAGAGAGAGAAAAGAGAGCACCATAATTATTGGGCGGTTCATTTACCCGGTGGCATTATGTAGGATTCGATACGGAAAAAATTCACACACTCGCGTATGTGCACACATGCACGTAAATTGTGACGTCAGAGAAGAAGTGTTTGACCCACGGGAACATCAATCACTATTTTTTAGTGAGTACTTTATTGCGAATTTATATGTGTATACAAAACAACAGTTTGAAACAGTATTTTGAGTCCCAATATGGTTCCTTAAATTATTGGATGTTAATTGTGACATTTTATTTATTATTTTATTTTTCAACATTTTTCAAATACTTTTTCCAAGAAAATGTAACAGGTTTTATTTATTTATTCAAAATGCTCAAAATCAGGGTGGCCACTAGAAAAAAATTTCCAAACATTTATAGGTTTCTAAAAAATTTCAATTGCAACTTGAAACATTCCAAAAAGAATCTTTAACTTCGAATCAAATTCAGAACAATCCTAAATTTTAGAAGTTTTAAATTGAAAATTAAACAATCGAAATTAAACTATTTCAAAGCGAAATAATCAATATTGTATAAATTCGAAGCTTTCGAAAATAGACATTCTACAAGTGAGAAACATGTAAAATTGTGCAATTCTATTCCAGAAATCGTCACATAATAACAATTTTTATTTAGAGGTCTTCAAACTAAGAAATGATTCAAACCAAACAATTTTTTAATCCAAGCTAGTTCATGACGAAAATATTAAAAATGAAACAATTTTAAGTTTTGAGGGCACCTGATCAGATCAAATCCGACGCATTGAAAAAGTAACACTAAAAATTCTTCAACTATTTAAACTTTGAATTAGACATTGTACAGTATTGAGCGATTGAAATAGCCCGGTTTATTAATTTTTTACCTTATTAATGATGAAAATTTATAATTTAATTGTTAAACTATCAGAACTTCCAAGGGAACCTTTTACAACTTTACACAATTCAAATTTGAACCAAACTGTTCTTAATGTTTCAATTAAAAATTATAACACATTAATCACTTTTCACTTAAAATTGTCTAATTCTCGAAATTTTTATCTAAATTTATTCCATGTATACGCAGTCAGCTTATAATTAATTAAGAATTCAAAGGCTTTCATTTTAAAATGCACGATTATGAAGCAATTGATTTTTAACCATTAAAATTTTTAATTTTACATTTTAAAAATTGCAACAGTTTGAGAGCTTTTTATTAAAAATTATTTCTTCCAACTTCAAATAAAATGTTATAATTTCAAAAGATTAAAATTATTTAGTTTCACACGCCACTACAGTTTCAAGTTATTCAACTTCTTTCGTTTCAAAATTATTTCTATTATTGAATTATTAAAAAGCTTTTGTTTTTAAGTTTGCTACTTGTTTTGTACTTGTTTGTACTTGAAACAATTTAAATTAAAAACCAAATAATTTAAATTTTTCAGTCTATAATTATTTGACACAGTCAATATAAATTCTAAACTTATACTACATATACTTTTTTCTAATGTATACTGAAGACTTCAAACTTAAAATTGTGCAACTATTAATAGTTGTGCAATTTTAAGCATAATCAAGGCTTTTAATATATGAAATATAATTTGCAGAATCTTATAGGGCTGTATTTCAGAATCTTGAAAGTGCGGTTTCTTCAATAATCAAACTTAAAATGTCTCTACTACTACATTGGAATCTTTAATTAGAAACATCGGATTTACGAATACCTAGAATTAGTGCTCAGTCAAGTAGGACGAACAGCACGAGGGCCGCGCTCTCGGCATATTAGTTGCATCAGATTACGTTATGTGTCACAATTCAACAGAATCAGTTCATACAGCCCTGGCTGTTTAAATTTGGATTCCTCAGACTTACGATCAAGCCATACCTGAAACCGTTCTTCATTCGAGGCTCCAGTGTATTGAGCTTTTTACTTTGAAACAGTCCAATTTACAAGGATTTACATAAAACTATTACATTTGAAATATTATACATAGAATTGAAATGATTTAAAATAGCAATAAGTTTCGACCTAAAATTATACAATTTTGAGAAATTCACATATAAAACCAAACAATGTTGTGTTTTTTATTCTGATAACACTGATTTTTTTGTGGTTGAATCTGATCAATCTGTTTAGATTATTACATTTTCCAAGAATGGAAAAGAAAATTTAAAAAAAAATTAATTTATTTCTAAAATTGCCATTATTAAAATTTATTCTTTTTACACAAATTTAAATAAAAAGACTTCTTTTAAGAAATTAGGGTAAAATTTTTTGGACTTGAGTAAAAAAGCTTTTAAAATATTTATAAGCACCCTGCAGATTGAAACAAATCATAAGTTTATTGTCTCTATTTAAAAATGTTTATTTCAGAATGAAAAGTAATATAGTTTATCATAAATAAATTTGACATTCTTTTAAAAGTGCAAAGGAACTTCGCTTGTATAGGCATAGGGTTGAAATTTTAAAATTGTCGATTTCTCAATTATAACTGTTCCGAATTGAACAATTAAAAATGCATAGACTTAAAAATAAAAATTTCACTTTTTAAGCTTTAAAAATTAAACGGTTCTACAACTGGACTTTAAAATTAAACAATTAAAACTTAAATATAATTCCAATTTAAAATGTTCTGTTGAAATCGCGTAGACTCAGTTTAAAGAATCTCAAAACGAAAGCGATGAATTTTATATGCAGATATTTCTTAGAATATTAAATAACGTCCTAGCCAGGAAACAAATTCAACGTCATTTCGACAACCAATGTTTAAAAGTGTCATTAAGATTTTTCATATAATTTCTATAAATAAATTCAAATGCCATTTTGATTTTCAATTATGTCACTTATGTATCTCTTGCTGATACTTTTGCCAATATTCTTCAATATACAAAGTAGCGACGAAGAACTTCATAAGAATTCTCTTCATATTTACAACTTTGTCTTCATAATTCCAGTAATTAAATAAATTTTAATAACGGTGTTGTCTCCAAATAACAGTTAAAATTCATTGTATACCAATAATATATATCCGTGCAATCGACTTCCTCATCTACTTCCGTCGGAAGTAGAAAGATGAATTGTTGAAAGAGCCGGTGGGCTACAAATATTGTGCCTTCATATTACACCGCCTAATTGCGTTAATTATCGCTTAGCGTGAATTTCGTGACAGGTTTCGTGTTTTAGTACTCGTTAACAATGTGCCGTGGCTAAGAAAAACTTATTTGGTAGCGTAAGGAAGGAAGCGTAATCCGTAATGAGAGGAATGAAAGATGGAAATGTACGAAATTAAAGAGGTAGAGCGTAAGAAAGGCAGCTTATGCATGAAAGCGTAATTTGTGCAAAGATGAATGAGACAAAGTGGCCCTCGAGGCCTTGCCATAAGTTTCTCGCCGACTGTTTTACGTGTACTCTGCACCCGGTATTATAAAGAATGAGATCCAACTGAGGAAGCAACATTATTACCGCGACAGTTGTAATTAATTCTCATTGTCAGCACTCTGACTGTATATATGTATACTTTGGAATATTGCAAAAAAAACGAATTCAGGTACCTTTAACAAAGTGTATAGGTTTCTTTATTTGCGTTTTTTCTCTCTTGTAAGTTTGGACTATTATTTCTACTGTACAAGGGGAACCTACACCTTTCAGAATTTTGTTTGGATTCATACTTCTCTCAGTAATAGGTCATTAATAAACTTGTAATATGCTAAAGTGTTGAGATGCGTTTTTTAGCCATGTTCGAGATTTTTTTTTCAAAAATCCACGCAAGCTACATCGAGAGCGATGCGGGACTCTTACAACTCTCGGTTAGAACAAGCGGTATTATTCCGAGTTTGTAAGCGGAAGGTCCGGACTCGATTCCTGCAAGGTTAGCATTACAGAAATTTCGTAAGACTAGGCAGTGACTTTTTTGAATACAATTAACTAATTCATTTATTTAAATGAACTAAAAATATTAATTTTAAACCATTTTTTCCCCGTAAAGAAATTTGGGTTACCAGCCTTAACCAGTTTTATTCCAAGAACAGTTTTTTTAATAGAAAATTATCTCTTTTTTCATTGAATTGATAATTTATATTTTGTTCATTATTTCCATATTTTAAAAATATAGTAATCAGAATTCTTTAAGAATTTCGCCGCACTGACTTAACCCTCTACCGCATCGCGTATCATATATGATACATATAGTTTTAAATCGATATAAATATTCTTGTGAGGTTCAAACGGTTTAAAAACCCCGTCAACTAATTTTTAGTACATGGCTTTACTGTAAAAACACTACACAAAAAAAACAAAAAAGACATTGTTCTATAGCCTTCATAAAAACGCCTGAACTTTTTCGTTGGAAAAAAATCAGGCGGTACCGGGTTAACTATGAAATAATTTTAAACAATGACTATTCAAAAAATCTCATTTTTCTTTTTTTGTTTCCTTAGTGGTTTAAATTTGTGTGTAATATATTTTTATTAGTGGAAGCTTTCAGATCATCAAGGCGTTCTTTAATGTCATCTAAAAAAATATTATAGTACGAAAAGAACAGAAATAAAAAATTAAAAAATCTTTATTAACGAAATCTATAAACTTATGAAGATAACTCTTTTTTTTAATACGCAGTTTGCTAAAAAAATAAACAAAAAATAAAAACAATCAACTCCGAATTAATTATATCTTATTAGAGAGTCCTAATGTACGCTACCATATTATTTTTTCCTCAATGCCGTGTTGGGAAGAATATAATTTGAAAAACTCGCCTTCGACGCGCGTTGCAAGCTTCACATTCGTTAAATAAGCTTCTTCTTTGCTGGTTGAGAAATATACAGGGTGATTTTTTTAATTTTAAACTTTCAAATATCATTTAGGATTTTGAACTTGCCCCCACCCCCACCCCCAGGGAGCGGTGTGGGGGAACCGATTTTAACATCAGTGTATGTACTCCTCAGAGTGATTAAATTTTTATTCATAACATTTTTTCATGGAGTGCCTGTTTTTCGAGATATTTGAAAGTTTCAAGTTAAAAAAATCACCCTATATATAATTTCAAAAATCCAGATCGCCAAAACTTTACTTGACTCACGTATTTTTTGGTTGAAACATTACCTATTATATTTTTCGTTAAGATTCACCTTTTTTTAGTTGAAAATTCCACTACTTGGTTAAAGTTGTAATTACTTTGTGAAAAATTTATTTTTTTGGTTAAAGATTCTTTTTCTTGTTTTACCACTAATTTGCGAAATAAACTTTTTGTTTATATTTCAACTATTTGATTAAACTTCTTTGTTAAAAATTAATAATTTGGGGTTGAACATTTGAATTTTCTGTTGAAAATTCGTAATTTCGGATTGAAAATTCAACAATTTAGTTGAATTTTTTTTCTTTCATGACCGAAAAAGCCTTCTTTTTTCTAATTTACTATTTTGATTACAAATCGTCTCTTTCAACGAATTCAACTGTCTTCTATTTAAAATAAACATCTTTTTTGGTTAAAGTATCAGTTATTATATTTTTCATTGAGAATTCATTCACAAACTTGTTTTTGATTGAAAATTATCATCTTTTTTTTAAGATTTATAATTTCAATTGAAAAATTATCTCGATGTTTAACAATTGACAACATTAATTTTATTTAAAAGAATTTTTTCTCATCATTCGTAAAAAAGCTCTTTATTTTCCCTGTTTTTACAGAATCTTGGCCTGCTTTTCATTTGCAAGTATGTACTACAGAATTGATTTATCTTTCGGGTTTAATTTATCGATTTAATCGTTACCGATTTCGTCGCTGTAGATCATGTTCTTCAAATCTAAAAATTTAGAAAATAAATCGTTTAGGAAATATTGGAAATTGTTATCACCAAAAATAATTTCTTTCAAAGTGGCTTGAACTTCTGTTTATGACTCTTAAAAATGAATTGAAACCCTGTGAAAAAAACGAGGAAAGGGGGAATATTGGGTAAAAATTATCGATCTTAGGTGTTTTAGGCGATTTTTCAAATTTAACGTTAAAAAAGGAAATTAGGTAAAAAAGAGGCAGACTGTGATACCTGTAATAATAATTTTTTATTTATATGGGCGTATTTTTCGGGTATTAAAAATGTATCATTGCTAGTCTTCTTTTTGAGTTATGTTTTAGAAATATTTTATTGAGAGCGTTCTCTTTATTCTGGAGCAGCTCTTCAAACCACCCGAGGTATTCCTATTATTGATTGATGATGCGTCGTATTTTTATTGCTTTTTACCGATTAAAGCAGAGCATTGATGTACCAGGTGGTGCGATCAATCCACCAAGGATCCTCCAGACCGGATCTCCACTTCGATATTCCACGTTCTCCACATGCGCTATCGCACCACGTTTCTCAGCTGTTTTATGATCTGGCATTGTTTTATATATCAAATAATAAAAAGCTGTTTTGATTAGGCGAGCATCGATAGAGCGGTCGCCACTTGTTCGACCAATCTCTCGAGAAATCAAACCACTCAATCTGGTTGGCATGGAATAAAGTCAAATGGGGTGGAGTCAAATGAGAAACTTAGTGGCATAACTCAAAAATCATTCCATGCCATTTCACGGATTTCAAATTTATCCCTAGTTAATCTAGAATTTATAATTTGAAGTTTTCAAGAAAGAATGTCAGAATTGACGTATCTAAGGAGAAACGATTCTGAATTTAAAGCCCTTCAAATTGGAAACTAAACCATCAAAGTGAACAATTTAAAACTGAAATATTTAAATGACAATTTTAAATTGAAAGTCTTAAGAAGTTATAAGGCCTTACGAAATATTTGAAATTCAATATAGTTTAAATGTGAAGACTTTCCAAATTAGACTGTATTTCAAAATCTCAATCTCTAGAGAACCATCTCCAAATTAAAACATTTAACAGGGCACAATGTTTAAGAAGGCATTACAATTAAATAATTTTTACTTTAATGCCTTTAAATAGAAAAATTTCAAATGGATCTTTTGGAAGCCGAGCTTATTCCAAATTTAATAATTTTACACTTTGGACAATCAAAATTTCAATAAAGTGACAAAATGCATTGAGAATTTTTCATCTGTTAAAGGTTTCAATTTAAAATTGTCTCTAATTTTTTTAATTTAATATTTCTGAACAATTTAGATTCCAACCAAACGATTTTTTAATTTCCCTTTTAAACAATATTCCTTCATTTTGATCTCAAATTTGACCGATTTTAAGGATTTAATTTAATATTATTTAATTTAAAACGCTGCACAAGGACCTATACGGAATCTTTTGCCACCATACCAGGGTGGCTCTTTCAATGAAAGAATAAAATTCTCGGTCTTATGTCGGTTCGCAGAAACTGTTTACAGTCACTGAAATTTGAAAATAAAAATTTAACATGAAATCGAAGGACTCAAAGAAGAACTCTTTTAAATTTTTAACTTTTAAATTTAATGATAAAGAAATTTTAAAGTTAGAAATTTTGTATTCAGACACTCAATAATTTACACGTATAAAATTAAAGCTTTCAACACTACCGAACTGAATTAAAAAAATAAAATGCCATTAAAATGCAAATTTTTAAATTACTAACTTTGGGGCCGTTACTAATTTTCTTAACGGTCCCTTTTATAAATTGAAAAGTTCAAAGATTTCTGGTTAAAAAAATAAATCGCTTGAAAAGAAATGCCTCTTTCAATTCAGAAAAGCTTGAAAACCAAAATTTCATCCTTTCCAACTTGAATAAAAGCTTATGAATAAAAAAATTTTCGCCTACCGGTTCAAAAAAAGTTTTAAATCAAAATTTCCTGCCTTGAAACTCAATAAAAAAGTTAAAAATAAACAATATCCCTCTTTTAATTCAGAAAAAAATAGAATAACAAAATTTTCTCCCCTTCGACTCCATAGGAATATTAAAAATACCCAAATTCCCCCTTCAACACAATCAAAATGTAAGAAACAGATGGACAAAAAATTAAGTACCAAACTTTGTGATATTTCTTTTCAAAGTTGAGTTGTGAAATTCAAAGGTTTTTACATAGTTTTTATTCTATAAGTTTGATTTATTTTAGGTAGATTCAAATTAATCATGATTAAATTGCTATTTATACATTGTAAATTTTTCGTAGCATCTTTGATAAAAAAATACATCTATGGAGGACTTACATTGTAACATGTGAAATTTTTAAGCCTAGAAATGATAACAATTTATGTACTAAGCCACTTACATACCTTTTCATGCAAATTTAAGCATGAAAATTAAGATTTTTAATTAAAAAATGTCCAATTTATAATATTTTTATTAGAAATTGTATTTAATTTTTATGGATTCCAATTGTGAAAATTGTAATCTTTGAAATTCCCAAGTTTCGCATTAAAATTATATCTTTTTATGAATTAAAAATGGTCTAAATACTAAAACCTCTACTTCTAAATTAAAGAATTTTGAAATGTTTGTAATTTAACAATTTTCTATATTTTCAAGGAATTACAAAAATTCATGGTCAAAAAATAAATGCATAGAATTACAGAGATAAGAAATGTGAAGTTAAGTGGCACATGAAAAGGCATTTCAATTCAATTCGTACTGCAAAATTACTTCAATCATATTTCGTGTAATGGTGAATCAGTCTGAAGGGTACTAAATTATTATCCTTACTGGTTTACCCAACATAACGGTTTTTTTGCTTGAGCATGTAACCCACAAATACGGGTGTTATAGAGATTATCGAAAAATCCAGTCCTTCCAATTATCCAAATCGGACGAAGATTGAAATAGGAGAAGTTAATTATCATTTCCAGGGCGGAAAAATTATACACCATTTTTTCTGATATGTATAATCTACTATTATATATCTGCAATCGCTTTATCAAACATAGAAAATAGATTATAATTTTCAAGTATGACTAAAGGGTCATCTAAAAACTACGTTTCCAATTTCGCTATATATTTGACCTCCCAGCCCCTTTCGTTCGTGGGCGTAGATTTGTCTCCCCCGCCCCTCCGGAAAAGTAACGCAGTCGGTGGTTAATCACTGATATCACGTTTATTCTGCGTTTAAACAAAACTATTACATTTTTAACCTACGAAGATGTATTTATCTTGAAATTTTCTGTAAACAAATTAATTAGACTTAACTTAAAAAGACTTATTTTTAACAAAATAGTTCACTCTTCAACCAAATGGATCAATTTTGAACTAAGAACCATAAGTTTTCAACCAAAAGAGGAATTGCTCAATTTTCAGTTTAAAAAATTAATTTTTAATAAAAAAACAAACAATTTTTAACAGTTAAATTCAGGTAAAAAGACAAATTTCTAACAAAATAGTTGAATTCAGGTGAAAAGACAAATTTCGAACAAAATAGTTGCGGTTCGG
>NC_046662.1:79204995-79209957 GCF_010883055.1 Belonocnema kinseyi | reverse complement strand
ATTCTGCGTTTAAACAAAACTATTACATTTTTAACCTACGAAGATGTATTTATCTTGAAATTTTCTGTAAACAAATTAATTTGACTTAACTTAAAAAGACTTTTTTTTAACAAAATAGTTCACTCTTCAACCAAATGGATCAATTTTGAACTAAGAACCATAAGTTTTCAACCAAAAGGGGAATCGCTCAATTTTCAGTTTAAAAAATTAATTTTTAATAAAAAAACCAACAATTTTTAACAGTTAAATTCAGGTAAAAAGACAAATTTCTAACAAAATAGTTGAATTCAGGTGAAAAGACAAATTTCGAACAAAATAGTTGCGGTTCGGTTCCCAATGGAGTGAAGATGGAGTAGGATCTTTTTTTCAAGAAATAATTTTAATTTAAAAATAGTTGAATCATCAACGATAAAGATCAATTTTTAACAAACAAGATTAATTTTCTGCCCAAAAAGACAAATTTTCAACAAAATACATCAATTTTCTACTAAGTAGTTCAAATTTCAACTCAACAGTTAAAGTATAATTTTTAACCAAGAAGATTGATTTTCTACCAAAAAGGATAAATTTTCAACCAAATATTTGTATATAAACTAAAAAATATCAATTTTTAACCAAAAATTAAACGAGTTTGGAATTATATAGTTACAATTTCAACCAAATAGTATAATTTTTAACTAAGTCAGATGAATTCTGTCCCAAGAACATAATAGTGGACTTTTTGATTATCACTATTGTTAAACCATTAAGCCATATCCCTTTCAATGTAAGCGTGACTTGCTCGGTTATAGCCTCGTTATACTTTCGGGGATGAATGAGTTCATAGCAAGTATACGAGGCGGTAAGGGGGGAGGGGGTTGATTTTTAGTTTAATCTAGAATTCCCGTGGTATTTTATTTAAGTAACACATTCGTTCCGCATTACTGCTCCGACCCAGGACGCCGATCAATCTCTCTAGCAAGCACCCTAGGCAAATAACTTCAGATCTTTTGTTACAGGCGTCTCTCACTCGATGGACACTCTTCATCATCTTATAAAATCTTATAAAAATAATTAACGTTCAACCAAAAGTATTTGGATTTTCTTATTGGGCTATATTAATTCAGTTCTCATTTATGCCAAAAACGAAAAAGGATAAAAAAAGGGGAAGTTTCATGAAAATATGAGAAAAAAGAGGAATTCTTCTAAGGAAGAGGAGAAAGTGAGAAAAAGTCTGAAGTTTGAAATATGAAAGTAATTTTTAAACTTTATAACTTATTATTGAACTGTATCGTTGCAGGGCCTTCTTTCACAAAAATCATAACATTTGATCAAATTTATCACCAGGAAAGCTACTAAATGTTTTATACGTTCTTATCCTTACTTTTGCACACCCCACCCCCCTCTCAGCCTGTTACCAACCATAGTTTTTGGTGGGACCTCCTCTCCTAATTAAACAGTTCAATTTTAATAAGAATTTTTCTACTCCGAACATTTGTTCACATTTTTGGAGGAACTGATCTTAGCAGGTGTCCCAGCACGTAATCGATCATACGGCTACAAAGAACTAATTCGTAATTAGCGCAATTAGCAGTCAAATACGGAGATCAGTTTTGGCGCGATTCGAAACCGCCCTGCAGCTAATTGTACCCATGAGCAATTATTGTCGGAACTTGTTCGCTTTCTCTCTGTCTCCTTGACTACAACGAAATAATGGAAAGTTTATAAAAGTCCCCTGAAAGCCGGCAATGTAATCATTGCAGATCATCTGATGCCGGTCGCCCATTTTGATGTCCAACGGCCACTAAAACCTGTCACCGAAATTTCCAGTTCCAGTCTAATCTGATGCTCTCCTATAGTTTTAATAATAAAATTATATCACACATCTTTTTCAAAATGTAGAAAAAGTTTCAAGCTGTAAAGAAAATCGCCCTAGGAAAGAAAGTTCCACCTTGAATACAAAACTTTACGATTCTCTCCGAACCAAGGTGTTCTGATAAACTGGCACTTCAGCTTTCAAATTCACATTCACCATTTTTTCAATAGCCCTTAATTTGTTTAACAACCTCTGAAGACCAGCAGTAACAGCGGGCGTATGAGCTACCGGTAAAGTGCAGTTCCATTTTTCCCGCGTAAAAATATTCATGGAATATTCAAGGCAACTCATATCTTAAGTCTAAAGGTGCATTCAGAAATGAAAGGAACTTTAAAGTGACATAAAATACTATAAAAGTAATAAAGTTTTTATCACAAAATTAAACACACTAACGTAAATTTATACCCACCATTTCGATGTCATTTTGCCATTTTGGGTATGTCATTCAATGTCCCCTTTTTCAAGCAAGGTGCCATAACTTCAGATAATTAATTCACGTAAATGTTTACTGTGCGGTAAGCAATCGCACGATAAAATCAGTGATGTTGAGTTTTATGGATGAGTACTGCATACTTGTGTGCAGTAGCCATCAAAATAAAAGAGTCAGCTGTGAATAATCCACACTCAGTCTTATCTGTTTGGCTATAAATAACAATGTTTTATAGCTACTAGATTCTGTGTCTGCTTTTACGGTCGGTTATGAATAATTAGTAATAATTATCGGCCCTTTGGCGTCTACGATAAAATACGTGTAGGCGATGGCTATCGATCCCAAGTAAGTCGACTAATCGAAGTAAGTCGACTTTGCGCACTTTGCTCGGTCGCTTTACTCGGCCCGATAAACTCGCTTCGGCACTTTAGTCCAGCAGCTATTCGTTACGGTCCGCCCTAATCTACTTTATGGTTTTTAAATGCCCGCTCGGTGTTCAGGGAAGAGCACGCGCCCCTCTTTCAAGAGGCCGCTGATGCCGAATTGAACATTTGCGAGATGATTTCTGAGAAGGCTGATTGCGGAAAAATAATTGATTGATCACTACAAATCCAGGCCTGCCAGCAGGTGAATCCAGCCTTTATTTTCAATTATTAGAATTTGGGACAAAATCATTTCTGAAGTTTTAATCTACAACTTTACCATTTATCCGTTTTAAAAAGAATTGTTAAAGAATCACAAGATTGCCACAAAAAAATGGGAATTTTTTATGACCATGAAAGGAGCAGAGAATTTATTTTCTGACAGGGATTCCTTTGATTTATTGTTTCACAACATAAACTTATCTGTCCTCCTGCTTTTATCTTGTGATATAGGGGTTTCAATTTTGGACTTTATTAGGTAAAAAAATACCAAAGATAGTAGAAAAATTTACAAAATTGATATTTTTTCAGGATTGGTATCATTTTTTGTAAAAAAAAAAAACAGAACATTTTTTCAAAAATACAATTGTATCTCATGGAATATCAACCCAAGAAAATGTTATTATTCACTCAATTTTTGTAATATTACTGAAAGAGTGGTCAAAAATGTTTCAACCTAAATTCTCCTTATTGCAAGTCGCTCAAAAAAAGGTCTGAATTGTTGAATAAAAAGCATCTGAAAGCTGAAAGTTTTCTGAATTCAACTATATGATCACTTTTATCCTAAAAATTATTATAAGAGGGCAAAATATCCCAAAAACAGAGTTTTTCACCCTCCTTTTTCAAGCGTCAAGTTTCACCTGTTCCCATAAAGCGGTCGACCTTAAGAAAATCTGAAAACATTCACATTGGTATTCTTTTAACACCCATTAATGCAATACATTTTTCAAATTTTTTAAATATACAATAATTTTCTTTTTACGGAGATTTATTTACGAATACTTTATTTTGAAGACGAGTGGAGATAAGAAGCCATTTAATGCATCCTTTGTAGTATGTGATGCGAGTGCAGTATAATAATTTAATTTCAGATTAAATCATTCTCACGCAAGAAATATTATTTGGAATATTTCTGACATCAATTAATATTGGTGTGTGGGCCGGCACAGCAGGACAAGTACACTGAAAAAAATTTCTTTCGAATTTTGCATGAAAACTAAGCTTACTGAAAACGCAGTAGATTCGTGTCACTTTTCTGACTCAAATTCTATCGAATTTTGTATGGCAACCTTCAGTGCCAGAATAGCAAAGCCGGAGTAGGAAGTTCGTTCCCGAGTCATATTAAGAAAGCCCCTCACTACGCTGTCCAAAAACTCTCGGAACGCGTACTATCTCCGTATGGCCAAGTTGGTTTAGCAAGCGATGGCCCGCCAATGCCGAATTAAGAGAACTCGTGGCCCAGGGCTGCAACGTTTTTGTGGCCCCTTTTAAAAAAGACAGTTTAAGCGCATTAGTTTTCATAATATTAAATTTAAAACTGTTTGGATTCATTTTAAAAGCACATTTTTATATAATTTAAAATGTCCAAATTAAACAAACTTTAAATTGACCGAAAACTGGTTTTCATCATACGGCCCCCTCAAAGGCTCATCGTCAGTGTCTCCCCCAGATTTGAAAAAAAATTAACAATTTTTTCGCAGGACTCCCATTTTTGAACTTTTGTTATTAAGGGCGGGAAGAGGGGTCCAAAATAAGGCAGTTTTTCGCTATCTTTCGCCGATGACTGTTGCGGGAATATATTATGGGTTATGGATATTCCGAAAAGTATTGATTTTTCTAAAAAAACGTAGAAGGCAAATTTGTTTAAAATTAAAACATACACAACTTGCCAAAAATTTGTGGTTTGACATCCGAAAAAAGTAAAAAAAAACTTGTTTGAAATCGGTTAATATCTTCTGTTCCCCTTTTTTTAATTGAAAATTGAACATTTGGAATATTCCAAAAAACCTCCCTATTGCTTCAAAAATTATGACAAATTTTTTATATGTACATTTTTTGCTACTGAATAATAATGAAAAATTATAAATGAAAAAAAATGTTTTGCTCAATTTAGAATTTTTTCACAGTGGCTAAAAACATGTTTTTTTAAATTGAGTCCTATGCACATTTGTAATATAAAATCTGAAATAAATATATATATATTGAATACAATTTTTAATATGCACCAAATATAATCTGCAATCAAAAATGTATTT
>NC_046662.1:79190167-79204985 GCF_010883055.1 Belonocnema kinseyi | reverse complement strand
CCCGATTAATCTAAAGAATTCTTACCTGAGCACTTTATTACCTGTTCGCTAAAAAAACGGAATACTAACAACAAGTATCCCCCTACGCATTAACCCCCATTTTTTGTGTCTAAAAGCTTAGTTTTAGCAAGTCGTCTAAATCGCTCCACAGACGTAAAATTGACAATATTTGAACACTTGAAATATCATTAAAAAATTTTTTATTTGAAAAAACAAAAGAACAGCTTTCTTTTTGGTTCAAGCTGAAGACATTTAAGGTTTGACATATTCAACTTGTTTCAAAATGTCTGCATAGGACTCAATCCAAAAAAACATGTTTTTTGGCCATTCTCAAAAAATTCTAAATTGAAGAAAAAATTGTTCTTTTAATTTATAATTTTTTATTACTATTCATCAGCAAAAATGCACATAGAAAAAATTGGCTATAATTTTCGCAGCAATAGGGAATTTTTAGGAATTTTGAAAATTTTCAATTTTCAATTCAAAAAAGGGAACAGAAGATATTAACCGATTTCAAACAATTTTTTTTTACTTTTTTCGTATGTCAACTCATAAATTTGTTTTGCTTATTTCAAACGATTCTACTAAGTTGATCATTTTCACTCCGCCCTAATATACAAGTGCATGTCGAATAATGAAAAGATTAAGATATTAAGAACCGTCAAGCAAATGTTATTCACACATATATTAAATTACTTTCATTTTCTTTCACAGGAAATTTTTTTTAAAATTAAATACAGTAAACAGGCAACTTGTTTTTAAGTATGTTTTAAATAAAAAGTATATAGCATAAATTACAATCGCATGCAAGAAACAATTATGAATAATAGCATTGTGATATAGCGGCTTAAAATTAATATTTATACTTACTTTTAAATGTTTCTGTTATGGCAAACCGCGCATGAGTAGGTACACAATGTCAAACCAACTTTGCCATACCGAGAGAATACGGGTTCCGAACGTTTTTGGCCGGCTTAGTGAGGAGGTTTCTTAGTATGACTCGGAAACGAACTTCCTACTCTGGCTTGCGAACTTCGCTTATGCAATTATCATTTTGGCATTCAACACTATCACACTATAATTGCCATATTTTATCCGAAAACGTATCGTCTTTCATGCCCAAATTACACGAAAAAGTCTCTAACGAAATTGATAGCGACATCTCATACTTAATTCGAAAGACATTTTTTTCAGTGTAGTTATAAAAAAGTACTGTTTCGATGAAAATAGTAACGAAGTCGGCTTTCTTCTGGTGTTACTATTGTCATTGAAAGGGTACTTTTTCCAAACTACTTGTCCTGTTGGACCGGACAATGCGCCAACACTGATTAAAGTCAGAAATATTCCAAATCTAAATTCTTGCGTAACAATGACTTTATCGTAAATTTTATTATTGCACTGCACTCACACATTACAAAATTAAACAATTTGAGTCATTAGGCGACTTCCTATCTTCATTTGTTTTCAAGATAAAGTAATTGTAAATAAATCCTTCTAAAAAGTATGTTATTAAATATTTTTGAGTTTTTATGAATGTATTGTATTAAAGAATTTTGAAAGAACACCTATCTGTGAATTTTATCAGGTTTTTCCTTACGTCGACTGTTTTCTGGGAACAGGTGAAGGTCGGCTCTTGAAAAGGGAGGCGGAACAATCCTATTTTCTGGAATGTTTTGCCCTCTAACTATCAGAGATTTTTTTGACCGATTTTCAATCAGAAGAAAGGCTTGGCTTTTGCTTTGGTATCATATATATGTTAGATACAGAAATATTATATCTCTCACCCTACTATGAGTTGAAAGCTTTATGCATAATATGACAATTAATAAAAGAAATACTAACATGAATAAAAAGGAAAAAAATTTAGTGGAAAAATTATTATTTTCGACCTTTTCGAATATTTATTTGTTTAAATTCAAACTACTAATTTTTAATCATTAAGGGTACGTGGGTTAGCGTTTGCAGATGGTAAGGTTGTTATGGCAGAGTCAATCGAAGACTTGCAAAGAATGTTGAATAAACTTAATGCAAGCATGAAGAGCATGGGCCTAAACATTCACGCCAATAAAACAAAAACTATGGTGTTCGAAGGAAAGAGTGAGAAAACACTATACAATATTGTATTAAATGATGGGAGAATTGAACCAGTTAATAAGTTCGTATACCTTGGTAGCTTATTTACTAGGGACGGGAAAATAGATGAGGAGTTAGGTAGACGCATAAACGAAGGTAAGAAGGTTATTGGCAGAGCAGGGCCCCTCATCAGAAGTGAAGATATATTAAATAAATCTAAAATGGCAATACATAACTCTATATTTGTACCGACTGTACTATAGGGGATTCTTGGATTCTTGCACAAGATATGCGGGAAAACTCTGATGGACAAAGTGAGTAACGACATAATTCTCAATGAATGTGGTGCAGAAGAGACGTTAGTAGATACATGGGAAATAAATCGGTTAAGATGCTTCGGGTATGTTGAGAGAATGCTAAATGAACGACTAACGAAGCAAGTGTATCTAGGTGAAGTAAATGGCAGTGTGCCCAGAGGCAGACCTCGGAAAGAATGGCTAGATTGTGTGAATGAGAACCTAGTTAGAAGAGACATAAGAAGCCTAAGAAACTTTCGATCCTGCATGAAAAAATGCATGGACATAAAAGAAGTTAGAGAAGTATGTCAGGGCAGAAAAATGTGAAGACAAATAGTTAATTAAAATAGTGTCAGTAGAGTGAATGACGCCTGAAACAAGAGACCTTGGATACTAACGGACCCAAGTGGGGAACCTCACATGACGACTTTGTGTGGATCTTCAATTGGGGTGATTTCTAGAGAGATTGATCAGCAACCTGGGTCGGAGCAGTGTTGCAGAACGAACGTGTTATTTAAATGAAAATCACGAGAATTCTATATCAATCTACAAATTGTAGATCCCTTCCTCGCATTACTCCCTTCTCCAACGGGAGGAGTCACGCCTACTCCGAAAGACTTCACTCGGACTTCACCACAGAGGTCCGGGGTTCGATCCCTGAGCCAGTACCTCTAGAAATTTTTCAATGTACCTTTACCGAGGTTCAGGTGGTTCGGATCCCACCTTAAGCTGTAGGCCCCCCCATCGTGTACTTGACTACAACCCAGTCCTTCAATGATGCGATAAAAACCAGGCTTTGTCCAATATGTCTGGGCAGACTGCTCTCATCAGATCCCTTGATTGCATTATAAAAATGCATCCGTGACTGATGATATATACCGGACAGCCCCGTGTTGAATAATCAAAAATAAAATCCAACTCTAACCAAAAATGCCTTTGACATGTTGGGCAGTAACCATCTTAAACCTGTGACAAAAATTACCTACCGAAGGTGTTCCGCGTTGACGTCGCGGTAGGGCTTGAGCTATCCTCTCATAACTTTGACGGCAATGTTGGCGGTAGCATTGCTACTGACAGGGTTTCCCATGCCAAATAGGCTGATAACGAAGAGGAGAGGGACTAAGTAGAACACCAAAACCCATCAATGAAAAATGGAGAATATATTAAAGATTTGAAACACTTGTCACTTCCCGAGGATCGTCGGGGTGCTCTTGGAGCCACAGCTGGAGGCCACAGCATGCGGGACCGTGGCGATGGTGAGCTACGAGATGATCAGGCAGATCTCACTAATCAAACAGCTGGCCAGCAATAACATCTGCGACAAACGGTAAGCAGTGGAACATCAACTGTGCCTGCTGAGGATGCTTTAGCTAGAGCTAGCTATTTGCAGCCAACCACCTCGACAGAAATGCCGTGGGAGAACATCATTTGGGATACCACAATGAAAGAGGAATTGGTGCGTCTCTATTACAAAAGTGCGAAGTTTGAAACGAAAATGGAAAAACGATACAATTTAAGAACAAAATTTGCTGCAAAGTATCCTAATATACAAATTGTCGCACTAAGAGTTCTTATCGCTAAGGTAAAGGACGTCAGGCCTAATCTACATGTTACAGAAGACCGAGAAATCGAGATTAAACAACAGGTTGATTTGGCGTGGAAAAACGACGGCAATGAACATCATTTAGAGAAAGCCGCGTCAAACAGTCAAGCAGGAGCAATTGATATTCTTCCTCAACCTATTAATGATCCAACACCATCTGGCAGATCAAAAACACTCAATATCTGTAAACAAACTGCTTTCGGCTGTTGAAGTAGCTGTTATCAAAATGGAACTGGAACGGCAGCTTTCTATTCATGAGCTTGCCTTGGAAGATGTGGATAACGAAGACTTGATTGATGCTGAAGTCATAGGTGCTAGGTGATCTGCGTACACTAATAGCAAATCTCGACAGCGAGGTTTTACCGAGGTATTTGAACGTAGCGCAAATTGCGTTAGAGGTACAGACTCTTGTATATTGTGCAGCTGTGGACAATAAAACCAGCAATATTGGATGAAATTTTAGACTCTCAACGACAGAAACTTGATGTTCTTACTGCCAGACTGCGTCGGTACAAGCAAAGTAATGCACGAAGGCAACAAAATCAAAACTTTCAGAGAGATGAAAAAAGGTTCTATCGTGAACTGAGAGTAAACCCAAATAACCACCAAGGCACCGAAGTCCCTCAATTGGAAGATATGACTAACTACTGGTCGGGTGTTTGGGGAAAAATGAACAGATGCAATTTGGACACTGCTTGGCTTAAACTGGAGAAAGCAAAGTCAAGCAAAAGCCCTAAATTGCATCTGACAAACATAACTGATTTGGATGTTTCAGCGGTCTTGAAAAGGGCAAGTAATTGGAACGCTCTAGGTCCGGACATGGTGCACAACTTCTGGTATAAGTACCTGGCGAGTGTGCATTTGCGTTGGCAAGGTGTTTTCAGAAGATCAGTAAAACCCAGATCTGATGCCAGGCTTTATGCTCCAGGGTACTGCGTATATGTTGCCAAAAAAACCAGACGCTCAAAAGCCATCTGACTTTCGACAGATAGCCTGCTTTCCAACAATTTATAAACGTCTTACAGCTATCATTACAGATATGGTATATTCTCATTGTGACGAGAATGACATTTTTACAGAAGAACAAAAAGGATATTGTAAAAACTCGCGAGTCTGTATAGATCTAGTCACTATAGACGCTGTTGCCGTGACTCAAGCTTGTAAGCTTCAAAGGAACTTTCACATGGCATACATTGACTACAAGCAAGCGTTACCTTTCGTACCGCATGACTATTTGCTTGAATTTTACTATTTTTAAGTCTTAATTTTATTCACTATTATTTAAGTTTAGCATTACTATTTAAGTCTTAAAGCTGTACAAAATCTGCGCATGCATTATTGACTTTCTCAGCCATGCGATGAGGCTCTGGGGTACAAGAATCAAGTATCTTGATCATGAACAACCAAGGATAACTAGATCAATACGCTTTACGATGGGTATATTTCAAGGAGACTCCTTCAGGGCACTGTGGTTCTGTTTAGCGTTGAATCCATTGAGCAAAACAATAAATAGCATGTCTCATGGGTTCGAAATTCATGATAATGAGGATGGTCATTAGGTGACCCATCTTCTTTATATGTATGACCTGAAGTTGTACGCTAGTTCAGCCCAGAAACTGCAGCAAGTGATCGATGTCACGCAGCATTTTTCTAATGATATCTACGTGGAGTTCGAACTAAATAAATGTAAAACAGTGCATTTAATCAGAGGAGAATTAGGGACCGCAGAGTTAGAGAACGAGTTCAAAAATGACATCGAGCCAGTGGCTGCAGGCGAATCATATAAATATCTGGGCATTCTTGAATCTAAGGATATTCAACATACGATAGTTAAGACAAGCCTAACGACAGCCTTCACTACGAGACTCAGATTGATTATGAAGACTTTTCTCAACTCGGCAAACAAAATCAGGGCAATCAACACATATGTCATCCCTGTCCTCAGGTACTCCTTTGGGCTCATAAAATGATCTAATACCGACCTTGAAAAGTTAAATAGGATTGCTCACGTAGAAATGACGGTGCATCCAATGCACCACATAAATTCAGCGATGGAAAGGGTATTTCTACCACATTTAGGGGGTAGGGGCGTTGTAGATGTCAAAAAACTGTGTAAGTCACAAGTTATACAGTTACGAGACTATTTTAACAGCAAACGAAATGTTGCGCTTTACAGTACCATCTGTCAAGCGGATCTTGACTACACGCTCTTAAATTTGTCCTCAGATGGGGCCTTAAATATCAGAACAGAAACCATAGATGAATTAGAAATACAATGGAGGCAGAAAGCCATCCATGGCGAGCACCCCAACATGTTAGATCAAAATGAAGTGGATAGTGAGGCATCTAATATTTGGCTAAGAAAGGGTGTTCTGTATCCAAAGACTGAAGGATTCATCATTGCGATACCAGGCAAGGTTGTCAGCACCAGGAATTATCGCAAATACGTGTTATGTCAAGACGTGGTTGACCGGTGCCGGTTATGTGGAGATACCAACGAATACATCGAGTACATTATTGATGGCTGTCGCGTAATGGCTCAGAGAGAATATGCGCACAAACAAAATGATGTAGCGGGCATTATACATCAACAGCTTGACCTAAAGCTAGCACTCTTGCAACAATGGATACCCTTCTATAGATACATTGCAATGCTCGTTTTAGAAAGCGAAGATTACATCTTATATTAGGATGTTACTATCCAAACGGATCATTACATCCGAGCCAATCGACCTGACATCGTTATGCGAAAAAAAGGTGGAAGGGTCTACATCATCGATATTGCTTGTCCGCTTAACCGAAATTTGCAGTCAACCTATACAACCAAGATCCACAAGTATAGCGAGTTAAGGCATGAAGTAAAGACCATATAAAGGAATGTGAATCATACATCTATTCATCCCATTGTGATTTCGGCTACAAGCAATGTGCACGCAAGATGCACTGAACATCTTGAACATTTAGGAGTCAGTAGATTATTGGCAGCAGCTCAGAAGGCGGTTTTATTAAACACCTGTCGCATTGCAAGAAACTTTCTTGACCATCAGGAAGCGAGCGACTAAAAACCCGTAGAGTCGCAGATGGTAGCTCTAAGAAAGCATCCAGAGGTTTCAAGCATCATATTAAATTATTTAAATTAACTTATAACATTCTAATCTTATCAGTCACTTGACTTAGTCCATGGCTATGGTGTATAACCGGGTTCACCTGAGTAAAAGTTTAATAAAACATAAAATAATAATAATCGTAGCCGCAGGACTGAAAAATACCGGAATTTTTTTATATTCCATTCTTACCTCATTGCAAATTAAAATTTTATATTAAAAATTTTATTTTTTTTGAATATTGAGCAATATTTAACTGTATATTTACAATAAGTAATTATGATTTAAATATTCAAAATCATGTATTCATGTAAGTGATATAGACATCTTTCAATTGTTCAATTTATAGAAGTTTTAAATTTCAAGTTTGGCATTTCAACTGCATTTAATTTAAAATTGTTGAGAACTTCCATTTCAGTAACCGTGAAAAAATTGTTTTAATCAGGGAAAAAATAGGAATTGATCTTTGCTAGAAATAAATTCTTTTCCCCAAATACCGTGTACTTAAATAACAAAATTATCAAAACAAAAAGCCGAAATAAGACCAAATAAAAACAGTACAAGACATTTCTTTGAGTTTCACTTTTATGCTAACATGAGTATACAAGTTTTATTGTCTTCGTCATTTTTTGGTTAGTAAACTTTAAAGGGTTTTCAGCTACTGATTGAATGGTAGTGAAATTAATAAGGTTCAACTCGACAAGCACTTTTACCAATGAATTGTATAATTTAATCGTAATGTTTTTTCACAGAAAATAAACATTCTTTAATTAAATTTGTGACCACGGATTTTTCGTATCTTTTTATAAATTTCCAACATTTCCCCCTATTTTTCACTCTGAAAATGGAATAGAATAGCTGTAAATCTTAAATTTCAAAGGGTAATAAATTAAAAGCGCTTCAAGTTGTATAAAAATTAGGTAGGTAAACTGTGTGTTTAAACACTTATATTTCTAAATGTTGTACAATTTCAAATTGTCTTTTATAGTTAAATGATTAACTTGGAAACCATCTAAATAAACTAAGTTTAGATTTCAGATTACCTTTAATGTGAAATTATCAAGCTTGGTAGAAACTTGAGTAAAAACTGTTTAATTTAAATTATTTTTGTATTTGCAAACCTGAAAATAAAAATGGTAAAATTTTTAAATTTGCTATTTTGAAAATTTACAATTTTTAAATGTAATTTATTCAAAGACTGTCTAATTTTGAAAGCTTGGATTTTATGCAATATTAAAATGTTCAGACTAAAATCGTTTAACTTTGAATGTTTAACTTTTAATTTTGAATCCTTTGAATTTACAATTGTCCAGTATCAGATTTGTTGATTTGGGTATTTTTCTTTGAAAAACACTGCAAGTAAAAACTTCTTTACTTCGGAAGTCTCGACTAGCCACCTTGAATTAACATATTAGGAGTTAAATTAGCCGTTTTTGCATGTCTTTTTTAACAAAGAAAAAAGTGAATGTATGCTTGATAGACTTTTTTGCGCATCTGGGTGAAGTCGTCACTTGATGAGAATCTGGTTTTAGCTTGGTGGAGATAAAACATGCCCAAAAGCGAAGAACAGGCCCGCTCGTTGTCCAAAATATCTGATCAGATCTGGACTATCAACTCCTTTCTTCGCTCATCATGAGCCACGTGAATGCCTTTGCCATTAAAGCCGGACACCATTTACGGTTCTCTTGAGCATCTTCGGTTTTTTGCACGATCGCGTTTGACGAACGATCGGCACTCGATCACGAAACGATTAAGTTTACGAACGAGTAAACATCCACAAGTAAGTACCACTGATGGCACGGTTTCAATGAAATGCGAGATATCCTTCTTCGATTTACCGAAATCAAAATTTACAAAAAGAAAAAGCAACCTACTGCAATTACAGGTGCTACAGTCTGCATGAGGCACTTCAATAAAATGATTGCCTAGAATAATACAGAAAAATGTACATTCTATTTGTTCTTAAGTTTTAATATATCGATGGGTTCTACAAAGAATAGGCTATCTTTCCGTTACCGTTAAGAATGAAGCTAATTTCATTTTTTATGAAATTTAGTGAACACGTAGAAGTATTAAAATAAATAAAGATCTTTTAAAATTTCTTGTTTGAAAGTTATAGGAGCCTAAATTACAGTACAAACTGTAATACAAAATGTTGGAGCTTTGAATTCGTTAGAAATGTTTCGAAAAATAATAGGTTATTTATTCCTCCTGAAAACTTAGCTTAAGAAAGTATTGGAATAATATAATTATTTTTTCAAAAGTTATCGTGCTGTCAGACAGACAGGCATTAAATACATACAGACAGACCGACAGACATACATTCATAAAAATCTTATATATTTCGGATTTAAGGGGTCTCAAAACGTGGACATTTGACATCTATTTAATCTATTTAATCTATTTAATCTATTTATTTTGGCTTAGCTTGTGTCGTGTCTTGAAAAATTTAATTGTTCTATTTTCAATGTTTTTTAAATAAATAAAACAAAAACTACGTGTCCTATAAAAAAGTGATCAATAACAAATCTGTAGATATTTTTTGGGTGCACAATGTTTGTCTTATATTTTTTTCTCCTATCTTGCATAGTTGCATTGACTTTTGATTAGTTTTTGTGTGGTCAAAATTTTTCGAAAAAAATTTTTCAAAAAGTTGATATGATGATCTTGTAGGGCTATCAAAAAGTAAAATTTTTCTTTTCAAGTACTATGAAAAACTGTCCACAGAATTTTTAAATTATGAAAAAAAACGTATACTCAAAAATTGTCAAAATGGCTTCACTTTTAATATTTTTATCCAAAATGTCTGACTAACGAACTTGGCATTTATCTTAGGACAATAAAAGAGTGTAAGAGTGTAAAGGCACATTCTTATCGCAACTTTTGTCTTTTAACTTTTTTTTTCGTCTTGTGTGTAGGGTGTCAAAAAATTTAGCTTTTGATGTTTTTGTACAGTTGTTCACAATTACTTTTTCACTAAAAAAGATGAAATTTCTACAAAGAGAAATTTAAGAATATAGTTCAATATCATTATTGAATTCTATTAGTTCAAGTCGCATTCAAGTGAAAACCCGAGAAAAGGGGGAAAGAATGTGAATTCTGTGATAAGGAAATCAATTTCGTTACAATTATGAATAAAGTAACAAACAATTTTTTAGATTTAGTATGTACAAGGTGCTCCAGTAAGCATTATAGATTGCACCGAAAAACTGGTTAATAAAATTTTCCTTTAAACTAATTTATTTTTAATAAAAAAGAATTTTCTACAAAACACATGAATTTTCTACGAAGTTCTTAAATTTTCAAGGTAAAAAGACGAATTAAAAAAAAAAGTTCTACTTTGGAACAAGTAGTTGAATTTTCCACCTAATTGTTGAATTTTCGAGCCGAAAATACAAAATTTCCTACAAAATAGATGGATTTTTGAGCAAAAAGTTTATTTTCAACCGAAGCAGATTAATTTTTAATGAAACAGTTGCATTTTTCTACCAAAAAAGTTGAAATTCTTGCAATGAGGAATTAAAAACAAATAGTTCGATTTTCTTATAGGCTTCTTTTAATTTAGGTCGCATTTAAATGGAAAAACAAGAAAAAGGGAAAAGACTGCGAAGCCTGCGAAAAATAAATTTTTTTTTTCAATTATCAATACAGTAAAATCCATTTTTTAGATTTAGTTTACTATGTGCTACAGTAAGCACTATATATTGCGCTAGCAAATAGCTGTTTATAATAAAATCTGTTTAATTGTTCAGTGATTAGACTTGATAGACTTGAAAATATCTTACGAAAGAAATGATTTTGACCACCTACCCGAAAAAGAACTTTACTGCAAACTCGAAGATTAACCATTTTTAAATTTAAAGTTAAAGTTGTACTATTTAAATCTAGATACGAGAATGAATGTCGAATTAGAAACGTAACAATCTTGAACTATCGCAAAAAAAACAAAAGGCAAAAAGTGTTTCAGGTAAAAACGTGGTGAGAAAGAGGGGAAAATAATCTCAAAATACAAAAAAAAAAAAATGAAGTTGAGTACGGGTAGAATGAACAATTTAGTGATGTTTTATTTTACCCTTGATGATTGGGTACAGAGGTTCCTAATCTTTAAGACAGAAAAGCCGGAAATTTGACATTCCCCCGTAAAAAATTAAATCAAACAAGAAAGTCGGCTTCATACTTCGTTAAATTTCTTTCCTTACAAGCTGCTCACTTACGGTTTTTAATATTGAATTGTAAATAAAATATCATTCTTGCTTTTTTTCGTCAAACTAAAGCACAGCTGCTTACAAGAAAGTCGAAAAGATACCAAAAATGGATACTTCAATGATACTTCCCGTATGTTTGGATGCCAAGATCCGAAATAATCAGGTAGTTCGGATTCGTTGAGTTCGTGAGAGGACACCAAAACGTCCTTAATGTGAAATTCGGATGCTGGTCTCGAGAAGCGTCTTAAAATCGATTGATTGAAAACATGGTGACCCGTGAGAAGGTTGAAGATTCACGAGTTCCGAACTCAAATCCAAACTTAAAATGTGGAAACAATATGTTTACACAAACAAAGAATTCATGAGGTTACCAATCATCAAAATTCCTCAGAGTTCTCAAAAACAAGCACCGATTTTTACATTCTGAATAAGAATCACATTTCCAACTTGTAAGGTCAGGTGTCAAGTGATCAGCAAATTTGAAATTCCCGGCTCTTCCTGACCAAATTTTTTTCCTTGACTCAAAATCAATCAAACAGCAGAAATGATAATTAGTAAGCGAAAATAGATAACCGATCATAAGCATCACACCGCCTGTTTATTGATTCTTGCTTAAGTTTTTTTAATATCAATTCTATAAGAGTTAAATTTTCTCATTTAAATAGGTTAAAAACTATCTATATTGTCTACAAAATGAGCTAGGGTGAAGTCATTTTTTCAATTTTTAAAAAAGATATTGCAAAATAGTTCCAATTTCAAAGTTTTCTTCAAATTTAAATTACATCTAATATACTTAACGTATCAAAATGATCTTGGGAAAACTTTAAAGGTATGTAAATATCTATAAAGTCACAACAACTCATCATTATTATTTTTTAAAATTTTTTACTACATGACACAACATGTTTAGAGTAGAAACAACAGTCTTAGAAAAATTCTAATATTTTTTCTGCTGAAAGAAACATGTTTTGTAAAATATATGGAAGGAATATTCATGAAATTTCTATGGATTTGATTTAAAATATAGTCATTTCATTTTAATTATCATTTTCTACAAACGAGATGTTTTTTTAATTATCCCTGGTTTATTTTATACATAATTTTAATAGCTTTCAATCTATTTAAGAGAAAAGCCACAACTCATGTAATTAACATTAAAATATCTTACGAGGCTTGAAACGATCAAGTTATGCTTACCCCGGTAAAGAATGGGAGAGTATCCAGCAGAGACCTACAATAAAATTTCCTGTACATTTCCCGTACGATTTCCACCTATTTTTTTTTAATTCCTGTACAAGTTTTATTTAAAAATGGTTCTCTTATATAAATTATTCTTGTGGCAATTTATTGGGGCTTTCTAAAAAAATAAAACGAAACTTATATAATACTGCTACACTGATAATAATTCCTGTTTAACAGATCCCTGGTTTTAACAAACAAAATTTAAAAACTCCTTCAGAACTACATGAAATTTTCTCTGCAAGATTTGAAGAAATTCTGCTTAAAGAATTCAATAAAGAAGTTTGATATTTCTAGAAATGTTTTTCAATATTTCAAAAGAATCAAATATGGAAAGAAATCTTTCTCAACATAATCATTTTGTGGTTTTAGAATATTTTTGACAGAAAGCTTTAGAAATTATTTCAAACGCATCCAAACTTATGTATGAACAAAAAAATCACCAGATAAAAATGGAAGGAGTTGAAAAATGAAAAAAAGGTGAACTCAAAATTGAACATTTTTTTCCATTCTTCAATATCATATGATTTTTCCGAATATTTTTATCTGCTGGTGTTTCAAGGTATTCAAAAGATTTTTTTAAACTAGCTAGAAACAAAATTTCCAAACTGAAAATGAAATATAAATTGTGTTTTTCATGCCTTGGACTTCTAAATTTGGTTTACAGTGAAAAAAAGATAGTTTAAGTAAGAAACACAAAATGCAGTCTTTTATTCTCATTTTTTCAAGTTCTCACCTGTTCTTCTAATGTTTATATTTCACCAGTATGAAGTTCCTAACTATTTAAAATAATTATTAAAGCTATCTAGAAAAACAACATGATTTATGCACCCAAAATGACTATGTTGGAAACATGTTTCTAATAATGAAAATAATCATATTCTCAGAAACAACTAAAAAAAACTTCGTATTTTTTCAGTCCATTTTTTCTTTTTAGTTTCAATTTGTCACTAAAACTTTCATTTCTTATTATCAAGCTTATATTTTATTAAGGTTGCTATAAAATACTTAATATTTTAAGTAAGAAATGAAAAAAATTGATCCAGCTCTTTTTTTAAAAAAACCAAATTCTGATTTTTTGAGATTTTTTTTTAATACAAAATTATAATTTAATGTACACTTCTACAAAGGTTTTGGTTTGGTTATATATCAAATATGCATTAACGAAGTTTCTATAAACTTTTGCCCCAAACTAAAACTGGATCATTCATAGAGCTTTTTACAGCACAAATAGGACTCCAAAAACCTCCATGGAAGACCCACTTTTCGTTGCACACAAAAGTTTATAAGTTTTCTCTAAAAAAGCCTATACAGAAGACCCAGTTTTCGTTCAACACGAAGTTTTATAGAAACTCGTTTATTCGATATTTTATTTATAAAAGAAGGCAACACAATTAAAATTCCTGATTAAAAAAAGACAATATCTCGAAAAATGTTAATTTCCAAAAAAGGGGTCGTTCGATTTTTTTAACTTCTTGCTGAAAATATTCAAGCAACATCCGAAAATTAAATCCTGCAAAAAAAAGGCTGCGGAGTAAGGAGTTTATGTTGAAGTTGCTTGAGTTCCGAGTATGGATTTGAAAATTTAAATTTTGGAAAATTTTTAAAAATCTCTATCGGCCAAAAAAGTATGTTAACATTTTTTTAGTTCCCTTTCTTCTTAGTGAATAATAATATAAAATAAGAATTTAAGAAAATGTGCTTGAGTTAGAACTTTCTTAAAATGTAAAAAAACACCGTTTTTCGAATTGTGCCAGCTGCGAATTGATTTGAAAAAATTTAAGCTTATCCCTGAAATTTCTTTAACCTGAATCGAAGAAACATGCTATTCTTCAGCTAGCATACAAAAAAAAATTTGTGGTTTACAAGATCTACAAAATTGCTTAAAAATTCCAAATTTACATTTTTTGCAAACTTCAGTCTCATAGATATTATCCAATCGAACTAAGATTTGGAGGACTTATAATGATGGACAAAGACAACTTTTACCCAAAATTAGAATACATTACTCAAAAAAAAAAAATTATTATTATTATTATTATTATTATTATCCCATTAAGCCATTTCCCTTTCGGGGTAGGCGTGACATACTCGGTAGGGGAAAGGAGTAGTGTGTTGAAGGGATAGAGATTTTTCAGATTGGTCCAGAATTCTCGTGCTATTTAAGTAAATAACACGTTCGTTCCGCAAGACTGATCCGACCCAGGTTGCTGATCAATCTCTCTAGCAATCACTCCAAGCGAAGAACCTCACGAAGTCGTTATGTAAGGTTCCCCACTTGGGTCCATTAGTGGCCAA
>NC_046662.1:79163649-79190067 GCF_010883055.1 Belonocnema kinseyi | reverse complement strand
TTTAGAATTATCTCGTTACTTACTTTGTCCATCAGGGTTTTCCCGCATATTATGCGCATGAATCTCATGTCAATTGCGTTAATTTTACTCTTATCTTTTTCTCAATAAGTCCATGTCTCCCTACCGTATAGTACAGTCGGTACAAATATGGAATTATGTATTGCCATTTTAGCTTTATTTGATATATTTTTACTTCTGATAAGGGGACCTGCTCTACCAATAGCCTTCTTACCTTCATTTATTCGTCTATCTAATTCCTCATCTATCTTCCCGTCCCTAGTAAATAAGCTACAAAGGTATACGAACTTATCAACTTGTTCAATTCTCTCATCATTTAATAAAATATTGCATAGTGTTTTCTCACTCTTTTCTTCGAATACGATAGTTTTCGTTTATTTTCGTTAATTTTGAAGCCCATGCTCTTCATGCTTGCATCTAGTTTATTTAACATTCTTTGTAAGTCTTCGATTGACTCTGCCATAACAACCTTATTATCTGCGACCGCTAACCCACGTACCCTTACTGTTTCAAGATCCACACCCTCTTCATCGAAGAGAGCCATTCTTAAACACTTGTTCATAAATAATAAAAATAACCATGAAGACATAACGCATCCTTGTCTAACTCCTTGAATAATATCGAAACAGTCACTCAGTTTCCCATTCACTCTTACACTCGCTTTGCTACCTGTATATATTGTTTTTATAGCTTGTAGGATCCATCCATTGACTCAATACTCTTTCAGGACTTCCCAAAGTTTCCTTTTATCTACCTTGTCAAAAGCTTTTTCTAGGTCAACAAATGCACAGAAAACTTTTTTTCCTACTCTCAAACTTTTTTCTGTTATTTGCCTTAAGCTACATTTTTGATCCGTACATGACCTTCCTGGCTTAAACCCACTTTGGACTTCCCAAATCTTTGCTTCTGTTATTTGCATTACCCTAAAAATAAGTATTTTTGAATATATTTTACTTACGGTGCTTAAAATAAGCTAATCCCTCTGTAATTATTGCACTAGCTTTTATCTCCCTTTCTCTTGTATATTGGTACGATAATCGCTTTTTTCCAATGGTGTGGGACGTCTCCCATCTCGAAACATAAATTTATCAATTCGCACGCAGTATGTGGTATGCACGCGCCACCGTGTTTAAGCATTTCAGCGTTAATACCGTCTAACCCGGCAGCCTTACCGTTTTTCAAGTTTTTTATTATATCCCTAACCTCAGTGACACAGACTTTCTCAATTGAGATTTCCATCGCATCGTGTTTAACATCGCAGTTGTGGTGTCCTATAGCTTCATCTCCGAATTGTCCTCTAAAATAGTCTCTGAAAGCCTCTAGTATTCCATCTGCATCATATACCATTTCCCCCCTACTATTTCTCATGTTGACAATTTCTGTACTTTTGTTTCCTTTCATTTTTTTATAAAGTAGTTTCCTGCTTCCTTCAAAGTCGTTTTGTATTTTTTTTATCTCTTCTTCTGCTCCAATTGTATCTTTACTTTCTTTAATTAATCGTTTAAGTATCCTGTTTTCGCGTCTATTTCTTTCTTCATTGCTAAGACCTGCGATGTTCAAAGTTCTCTTGTATGCTTCTCTTTTTGCTTTTTGGGCAGCCTGAATTTCATTATTCCACCACGCATCACCAGACATTCTTCCTATAACTGTGGTACCACACACTTCGATCGTACATCTAACAAGGATATCCCGTAACATTGTCCAGGCGCCCTCTATATCTTTGTTTTTTATACGGTCCTCCCATGTTGCCCTATCTATGCTTTCGATTATCTTATTTTGGAAATCTATTCGCACATCCGGTTTCTGTAGGTTCTCAATTTTGATTCGCGCTTGTTTTCCTTTCTGGGTTCTCTTTTTTCTCCATCCCCGACATACGTTAATTTTTGAGATCAGAAGGTAATGATCAGTATAGCATTCAGGACCCCTCATGACTCTTGTATCTTGGACTAACTCTCTTAGTCTTTCATCCGCAACAACAAAGTCAATTATACTGCGGCTACTTCCTTTAGACCAGGTGTACATGTGGATCATTTTATGCCTAAACCAAGTATTTGTAATAAACAGACCCCTTTCTAAGCATAGAACAACTAATTTATCTCCGTTATAGTTTGTTCTTGGATCCCCAAAATTACCTAATACTCTTCCTGTATCCTCATTTTGGATGCCCACCCAACCGTTTATGTCTCATAGTAGAATTATTCTTTCCCCATGTTCGCAAATGTTTATTGTGTCATTTAAAGTTTCCCAGAAGGCGTCTTTTATTTCTCTAGGATCACTATCAACCGGCGCGTAGCATGCTATGATAAATAGTCTTCTGATTCCTACTTTCATTCTAGCCCACAGCAGTCTGTGAGACACGAAACCATGGTCTCCGAGTTGCTGCTTTGCTCTTTCATTCAAAATCAGACCTTCTCCTCGTTTACCATGTGATTCACAGTCTACTCCTGACCATATTTCAAATCCGCCTTTCAACACGCCGTTTTTTATGTCTTTGGTTTCGCATCTCTTTTTCTTGGTTTCAGACAAACATAAAATGTCTAGTTTCTTCACGTCCATAGTTTCACGCAATTCTTTTACCTTTAGATCATTTATTCCAAACAGCGTACATATAATCAAGGAACAATTCATTTGCATGGTATCATACGTGGAACAATCAGATTTTCCTTTTTTCTGATTCTCAGATAAACAATATACGATGAATATATAGTAGAAAAAAGTAGCATTTTCGATAAAAGACCAAAATTCCAATTTAAAAACTAGAGATCCCTGTTTTTACGGTATCATTTTTTCGTGTACTGTTTTTTAATATGTCAATGGAATAACATCATGCTTTCATTTTCAAAGTAAAATAATGAATCTGGGTTCCCACCCAGGCCTCAGTTTAATACCTTTTGAGACTGTTTCTTCTGAGTCTTATTGTAATACCTGAAACGAAACCTGAAATAAAACTCCCCGAGTTTTTCCCAATTTCCCAGTTCGCTAGATACCCTGAAGGTTATAAAGATACAGAATCTGGTTTAAGACTAAGGTATTTTGTAAAAAAAGAAAATTGTTTTAATATGGGTCAATTGGCATAATTCCTTCTGATTTCTCTGCGTACAGAAAAATATCACATTCAAGAATATATTTCTCCTAATTTAAAACGAGTGTAATGCTCCCCTTCGGGGGTTTCAATGTTGATGGGTTATTAAGTCCCCACAATGTGCAAGGCGTCACTGAAGGTAGGTAATAGTACCCTAACGTACGAATCGAAGAATCTTGCCGAAAATTATTTACTGCTGCACGAAAGGCCTCATTACATACCCGCAATGTGCAACTCAAACTGAATTTGTGATTACATGCATTCCGCGCAATTACATTTTCGGCTCGAAAACAGACCAGGAAACACGAAATTGTTATATATATATATATATATATATATATATATATAACGAATGAAATTGTTTATAAAATTGTTAATAAAGGGTTCACGATGCAAAAACTGCGTGCAAAAAGTTGGTTTCTTTGGAATCCACACCTGTATATTTACAGAGTTTTCAAAGCTTAAAGTGAAACGTGACATCGTACTTGAGGTGACACCTGATGGACACATGCTCTCGAGAGCTTCGCGATTCAGTGAATAACGATCCAGTCAAAATTCAAGTTGCTCTCGATTTATTCGAAAATTGGGCTCGTGTTTTCGAAAATCAATTATTGAACTCGAATAAAAAAATCGACTGGCAATTCGAACAAGCCGACATCTGATTATTGGCTTCATTATTTGAATATAAATTACAACTGTCATTTTGGGAACTTTCTTGCATCGCTTACTTAAATTATGCAATTTATCAGATTGTCAACAAATATTGAATATTTATTCAATCGCAATAAATAATATACGTAACAGAATAATTTTATTAAATGAATATGGATCATAGTTGTAAGATAATGGCTTTATAATAATTTAATTTTTCTAGTATTAGTTTAGGTAGTATTATAGAATTAACATTTTAAACTAAGGAGCTTAAAGGCATTCTGACATCACTTATCCACTTGGTACGAACTTAAAAGGGCTCTAGATGGACCGGAAGTGAAGGAGCTAATTTTTAAGTATTCGGTTTAGAACACGAGTTACAAAACTTTATTTGTTTAATTCTTAGAGATTATTTTAGCACGTGTGTGAGAAAATAATGTCGCAAACAGGATGATGTTAATGATACTATTGGGTTTTAAAGTTTACGAAATTCCGTTAAGGAAAAATGAGAGACACCTGCAATTTTTCGATGATGCGGGATCGTCGAAGTCTCAAGAAATAGTTTCTTGCATAGAATAATGATTGAACACGTGCGCACAAATTTCCGGAAGCGGATATGTTCAGGTGTCTAGATACTTTCAGAAAATTAATCATTATTTATAATGATTATAATATGAAAAAGTAAAACTAAAAGGACTCAATTTTCTGTACGATTTCTAAAACGCTCAAAATTGGTAAAAATTTCAAAAATGAGCCATTTTATATGCTGAAATATTTAAAATTATTCAACTCTATTAAAATTATAAAACGAAAAACTGAATACATTTAATACAGCATTAAAAATTCGCATTTCTTTACGATTTCCGAGACGCTAAAAATTGCCAAATATTTTAAACTAGATCAATTTGATTGATTCACGTACTTGAAATAATAAAAAGCTTTGAGAAGTAAAACTGGATTAACTTTTAATTTTTAAATTTTTTTGCAAGCCATCCAGGAATTCACAAATAGAAAAATTCTTCTCACACTTGTCTTCAAAAATTAGCCGATTAGCTATACAGTTATAATAATACATCCTTAATGTCAATGTCTTCCGACATGAGACATTTAGCATTGAATACATTTTTGTTTTTAATTGATGTAACCTCCGTGGTTCCCATGAGCATTTGATGCGGGTTACCGATAATGTTCTCTAGTTTCTTTAAATATTCGAAGCATTGGTTCACACGGTCGATTAAACTTACCACACAACAGGGAGTAATGAAGAGAGAAGAAAATGTAAGGGTGAGTACACCTGCGAAACCTTGCATGTAATTAATATCGTCGTTGTCGGCACGATTTCTTTGTATGTACTACTTACATCCTTGTGTATACCTTCTCAAGTATTGCAGCGAACATGCATATTCAAACGGATCTTTGGAGTAGGCCGGAAGATAGTTTCTCGCATCGCTCACCACTTCCGGTTGAATTCGATGGATTTTTCACAAAACCCTTCTTTACATTGTTGTTCAAAACATTATTTTTAGTTTTACTCAATTGTTAAATTTCACATATTAGCTTCCTTTTCAAGTTCGAAAATATATCATTATTCAATATTCTTATTACTATCATAATTATTATCTTTTATTACAATGTAAACAATTGGTCTGGAAGTCGTCGTTTGACTCTTGTCACCATATATTTACATATCATTAGTGTGGTTATCTATAAATGTCAGCTTTTTAAAAGGCCCATGGCCAAAAATAGATGCACGTAGCACAAATATTTTCTTTTCAAAGTTTGCGCGGGCACAATCTCATAGCGCGTGGCTCGCATGCTTGAGCGCGCCTAGGGCGCGCAACTTTTGGTTCTCGCGCTTCGCGCTCGATGATGTATTTATCTCGCGCTTCACGCTCGATTATGTATTTACCTCGCGCTACGCGCTCGGTCTTTATATTTTCGCACATTCTTGCGCAAACCTTTTGAAATTCAGACTCAAAACATCCACTACTGTAATTTTGTGATAGTGAATTCTCTTTCGTAAAGCTTAGCTCCAGAGTTTGAGCGCACCTAAAGAACGCGACCGATAGCAATCGCACTCCGCGCTTGGTCTTTGCATTTCTCCAACATTCGTGCGCAGACCTTTAAAAAACAAAGGGAACGGACCGACAACTGTTATTTTGCGATTTTGAACTCTCTTTTTTTAAAGCTCTTTCGGCTTTAGCGAACACATTCTCATTATGCATCTCATGCTTCGCAGTCGATTTTGATCAACATGCCAACTTTTCTACATTATACACAACACTTTTATATCAAATATAATACATTTTTTATTTAACTCTGCCTGGGATTGCTTATTAAAAAATAGCAAAATAAGGAGCAAATTGTATTTATCATGCTTATTTTTATATTTGTTTCTGATGTTGCTTTAAGTTGAATTCTAAGCTGCGCTGAAAAATGTATCATTTCAATAAATGTATATCATTACAATTCATAATATGCGCAAAAAAATTGAATCATACTAATTCTAATTTCCTTGTATTTATATTTTTTTTATTTTTGATCTTGTTTTTTACGATTAAATAAAAACTACTGCGCATCTGCATAGAGTCTAGTACAGAAACCTTTATAGGGTCCTATGTCCTCTTTCGTATTTTCTGTCCTTTTTCTAAAAATTTATTTTTTCAATTTTTAAGCTTATTTTATACGATTGAAATAAAGTCTACTCGTTCCATCAAAAATTGATCAATAATAAATTTATAGATCTTTTTAGGCGAACAACTTTTGTCTGTTAAACTTAGTTCAAACCTTGGATCGTTTTTTTTTTTCAAAAAAATTCAATATTTTTATTTTGAATGTTATTTTTTATGATTAAAGCAAAAACTACGTGTCCTATCAAAAAGTATAGCTCTTTTTTGGATGAACAAGTTTTGTCTCACTTTTTTCGTAGCTTGTGTCGTTTGTCCAAAAATGTTTTCTTTTTTTATTTTTAATGTTGTTTTTTACGACTAAAAACAAAAACTACGCGTCCTATCGAAAAGTGATTCATTATAAATTTATAGTTCTTTTGGATTTTTCATTATTTTTGGTGCGATAAAATTTGTAATGTTCATCTTTTCAACCAATTTAAAAAAGTTGTTATCATAATCTTGTAGGGCTTTCAAAAAGCAACGTTTTTCTTTCCTTGACTATTTCATATCATGCGTTGTTTGGCTTAAAATGTTCATTCATTTTCTTTTTATAGAAAAAAGTCAAAGGGAGAAATTATTAGAGTTTCCGAATACTATGAACAACCGTACATAGAATTTTGAAATCTTGAAAAAATGTGGTTTCAAAAATGTTTGGTACGATCAAATTTGGAATTTTCAACTTTTTGACCAAATTAAAAAAGCTGTTATCATAGTCTTGTAGGGCTTTCAAAAAGAAACTTTTTTCTTCTTTTGACTTTTTTTTCATATGATATGCTGTTTGGCGTAAAATGCTCATTTTAGTTTTTTTTTTTTGATTTTGATTATGCTCTAACTCTGATAATTTTCTTTTTATAGAAAAAAGTCATGATAATAAATTGTTTGGGCTTCTGCGTACTATTAATAAATGTTCATAGAATTTTAAAATTTTGAAAAAACGTGGCTTCAAAAATTTTTGGTACGATCAAATTTTGAATTTTCAACTTTTCGACCAAATGAAAAAAGTGATGATCATCTTGAAGGGCTTTCAAAAAGGAATGTTTTTCTTCTCTTGATTTTTTTTCATATTATGCGTTGTTTGGATTAAAATGTTCATTTTAGTTTTTTATTTTTTTTAGTTTGAAAATGCTCTAACTGTGATAATTTTCTTTTTATAGAAAAAAGTATTTAGAATAAATTGTTTGGATTTCTGAGTAGTATGAATAAACGTTCATAGAATTTTCAATTTTGCAAAAATGTGGTGTCAAAAATGTTGAAAACGCGCTCACTTTATGAATTTTGATTTCAAATAGCTGGTTTACGAACTTGTTCTTTCTTTTTAGGCCTTAAAAAAGAGTGCCCACACAGAATCCAATCTGATCAATTTTTCGAAAGTTATCATGCCTACAGAATATAGACTTCAGACTACAGACAGACGACATACAGACAGACAAACACCTTCAAAAAATCGTTTTTTCTGACTCAGTGGGTCTCAAAACGTGGAGATTTGATGAAAACTGACAAAATAAAATTTTACATAAAACCAATACCTTCTCATTAGGATGAGAATGTAAAAATATAAAAACATATATACCTAAATGTTTCTTTTCAAATAAATTAAATGTATCTAAAATCTAGAACGTTAAAATTAACGAATTACTTTTTCACAGTTTTATAATATTAAAAACTATCGTTCCAACTACAATGAATATAATGCATTCGAAGTTTTTTTTAATCTGTTAGCTGCAATATCAATTGAATAACTATTTCAGCGTTGTTTCTATTGTATAAAGCCATCAGTACAAATGTTGTTCATTTTAAAGTTCAGAATTTTAAATCCATGAAAATCAAAATTATTGAAATACGAATCACACCCCGAATGACTCTATGAAACCTAAAAAACCTAAAAAAAATCATCTTAGAGACAGAGGGAGGTGGGAGGGAGGGAGAAAGAGAGAGAGAGATCATAAAAATATATAACTAAGAGATCAAGGAATGTATATTAAACAGAAATAGCTACTACTTTTTCTGGTTAGAAAGTTTTCTAATCAAACAAAATTGTGAAAAATAAATGACTTAAAATGGCCTACTTTTTGTCAGTTATCCAAAAAACCAGACTGATCAAAAGGATTTTATTATTTTATTTATTTAATCTCCCTTCATGAAGGAATATTATAAGAAATCCAGTATACGACAATGATTTTCCTATAGTAAATTTCTTATAATTTGTTATTTCTAGAAAAATCATTATAGAAAATCATTAAGAAAATAGGCACTGTCTATTGTTACAAGATTTTCCGTGGTTTGCCCTGAACAAGCTGGAAAAGAGGTTGGAGTTATGAAAAATTCCATACCCATAGATAGCGTGAAGAAAATTTTAGCTAATTCGAAAGCAATTCATCGGTTATCAAGAGATAAAGAAAATATTTTCATAGATTTCATGGAATTTTGTAAGATTTTGGAACATTTCACAGGTTTACAAAAGATTACCAAATATTGACGGAAATTTTAAGGGATTTCAAAGAATTTCAAGAGATTTAGAAATTTTAATGAAAAATAAGCGAAATTTAAGGGGATTTCCACTATTTCCGAAGATTTCTAGGAATTCTAATGTTTTTCTGTTAAAGAACTTTCATAAATAAGGTCAATTTAATTTATATCTAAGGTATCTTAATTGAGTTTTACTTATTTGAATTTGTTTTTGCGATTTAGAAAGGAAAAATTTCAAGGGATTCGAAAGAATTCTGTACTGAATTGCCAAAGATGTCAAAAGATTTCGAAAAAACTTTGGGAAACAATTAAATTTCAAGGGATTCTAAGCGATTTTAAATAGTCCAGGAATTTCACAAGCTTTAAAGGATTTCAAAGATTTTTAGGGATTCGAACGCTTTTTTTGATAGAACTTTAATGAATAAGTTTTATTTATTTAAGGAGTCAATCTTGCAAGCTAGTCTACATAACAAATGAAAAATCCGAGTAATTACCCCCGTATTTCTATATTTTTCAAGATTGATAATTCCTCAATCTATCCTCAAAATAAGGAAAAGAACACAATTTTAAATTCGAAATAAATGCAGAGAAAAATAGAATCGATATGTGTGTGTTGTGAAAAAGTACTAACGGTACTAATAGTGGAGAAGAACTTTCAAATGTAATTATATGATTCAATGACATTGAAACGACATCTGACTAAGAAACTGATCTTTTTAATGAACAAGGTGCTCTATTCATGTATTGCATAACCATAAATGCATAGCGGGTTATGCTATATGACATGCTAATAGAATAGCATACCCGTACAATTGGAAAAGCCCTGATAGCCGGTTCGCACAAGCTGCTGGGGTTGTCGAGACCACGCATAGTAACATATGGTGTCCCATGAAGCCAGCAACGTCTTCGAAGCAACAGATGGTGCGGGCAGCGCGTGGCCCTTGTTGCTGTTGCGTTATTTCTTGCCTAACTTGCCTTCCCAGCTCGGCTCGTGCCACTCGTTACACGGTAGGAAGAGGAACAAGAGGAGGAAAATAAACTTGCTACGATGTAAGATGCAGATGCTATTTAGATAAAAACTTTATGGACGAAATAGATGATTTTCGAAATTTCAATTTCCTTCCTTTTATAATTTAGATGTCGATAACGTCCAACAATTCTCTTGCAATAAAAAAAAGTAACGGTTTGCGAATTCGAAAAAACATAAGGTAAACGAAAGGATCTTTTCATATCGAATGTTTGGAACGTTTAGATTTGAATATATTATGTTGAAACAAAATTTGTGCAATAAAATTGTAATGAGGATATTAGCAAAGCTAAGCGGCTTTTCAGCGTGGCTCTCCATCGTTGCAAGTCTAATCCCGTAAAATTACAGTTGGCAATAAATTTGTAGCTTGGGAGTTGCACTGACATCAAAGGTGTTACAGTTTTCTGCTGTGGTGGGTCAAGAAGATGAGGGTGGTTCATTTCAGGGAGGCTTTTAGTTTTTACCTGGCCACGTGACGACGCGTGCCAAGCCACGAGTCAGTTGGTCTGTTTAGTTCAGTCGGCCGATGCCCCGTCTGTCGTTTCATACAGGGTGAACGAAAGAAACAAACACACCCGATACGATAATGACATTAGCGAACTCCTATTAATCAGAGATGTTTTAAAAACCCATTAGAAGTATTGCAGACCCATTTATTACCATTTAAAGCGAAAATCTCATCATACTTTTTACTTTTCAGACTCTCTTCTTTCATCAGAAGATTCTTTTTTATTTTATTTTTTTAATTATTTTCATTAAAAATACTGCAGCCTAGAACTTCGAATTATATTTATTTTTTTTTTGCTTCTTTTAAAAATTCCCTAAGCATATTATTACTACATTCTCATAGTGAACCCCATACGGCATGATGGGTCGCTCAGAGACCCGGGTAAAAATATTTAGTCTTGATTTTATCTTGAATGTGTTCAATATGTCTTCAAGACCATGATGTCTGGTTTCGTCTTACCAGATAGACATTGGAAATATACAGACGTCTCTTACTTTTATAGCTGTAGCTGTGCGATGACAAGAGCAGGTATACTTGCTTTGAGACACGGAAAGATTATTTATGCCTTCGTTTTATTATTACTGACAGGGCCTCCCACTCACATCAAAAAGTTGACATCTGCTAAGGATTAAAATTTTACAACTGATAAAACTTGTAATTTTGTAATAACTGATTATTCAATTAAAAATTCGAAACCTTTTGGTCTCAAACAACCATAGGAAATTTTCTATTAAAAAATTTAAGTTGCGATTCTCATACCAATGAACATAATTATTGCAGACATACAAACTTATTGATACATTAAAAATAAATACCATGAAGATAAATAATATAAACATTCTGTAAATTTTAAAGCTTGGATGCCTTGGGAATCTTTTGGCTTGTCTTAGAGTTATAAATTTCTCAGATTCTTTCCAAATTAAATAATCTTGACTTATTCATCTTAAGACATAAAAAATATGCTGGTACCGTCTCACGAGCTAGACATACAGAATAACTTGAAATTGTCTTAGATTAGTCTTTACCTGAGACAAAATCAAGACCAAATATTTTAACCCGGGGACCAACCTTTTTTTCAGTTTTTCATTCATTCAATCACTTGTTTAAGAATTTGTACAGCGCTTTTTTTGTGCAGGGTCCGTACAACATTATTAAATGTCAAAAATATGTAGTCATTAGGCGCCATTCAAAAACTACCACACACTGCCAAAAGGAGGGAGGTAAAAAGTTTTGTGACGATTTGTGAAGTATCTCGTGACGTGTTCAACCGACATTCCAATAATAATAATAACGGTACCATTTTTTCAATTTAAAGAATAAATAAATTAAATTAATTTTTTATGACACATGCATGATTTCAGCCCTTTTCGAAGCCTAGGAAGCGGGGCTAAGGCTCAACTTTTTACTCCCTAGGGAATAAAAAGTACTTTTTACTCCCTAGGGAGTGAAAAGTGACGTCAGAGGTTATTCATGAAAGTTATACATCTATGAACTTGCAATTTACGATACTCAGCCCACTCACCGTAAAAACTCTAAGGAAATTTTAGTTGCAGATAATAGAATGTTGCAGTAATTCATGGAAAGTTACCATATATAACTGGTCACATTACCATAAAAGACCGAAAATTTCCATTAATTTATAAAAATTTATAAACATTTCCAAATTGAATTTTGGGTGAATTACCCATAAATTCCCTGTAATCTTACCGAAAATTTCATTAATTTCTGGAAATTAAAAAAAAGTTTAAAATGGAATGTTCGGTAATTTATCTCAATTCAACATAAATTAGCTACAATATTACCATAAATTACCAAAAATGTCATAAATTTCCAAAAATGTCATAAATTTCTGGAAATTTCTAAAAATACTTCAAAATGAATTTTGGATAATTTATCGTAAGTTACCATATTTGCCTGTAAAATTACCATAAATTACCAAAAATTTCCATGAATTTCGGAAATTTTATAAACACTTCTATATGATTTCAAGCATTTTATCTTTAGTTATCATAAATTTTCGGTAATAATTCCATAAATTACCAAGAATTTCATGAATATCCGAAAATTTATTTTAAAAAATTAAAATTGAATTTTGGGCAATTTATGGTAAGTTACCATATTTACCTGTAAAATTACCATAAATACTGAAAATGTATAAACACAGCGAGATATAATTTTAAATATATTATCTTAAGTTATCATAAATTTCCGGTAATATTACCATGAATTACTAAAAATGTCATACACTTACGGAAATTTATCAAAATGTTTAAAAATTAAGTTTGGGCAGTTTATAGTAAGTTACCATAAGTTACCTCAAAATTACTGTAAATCATGCTTCCTTTATTTGAAACCTAATATGGGCTAAAATCATGGCTGCAATTCGAGAAATGTATGAGATCATCCATTTGTTATAAAAAATATCGTATGCGCCAAGCGGGAGAGGGTTTTTTTTCGACTTGTGTACGTTTTCAATACTCGTCGAAAAAGTTTCTCTTCTCCTCTTGGTGCATAACATACTATTAAAAGAAAATGATCCAAACAAATTATTTAATTTGTTATATTTAGTAAATTAGTAAATAATTTAATTTGAATTAAATTAATTAAGCGTACCTATTTTTTTCAAATACAAAAAGATAATATCCCACCAAATACATCTGCGATGCGAAAAATCTACTTTAGTTGAACTATATGAATTTGTGAAATCAAAGTTGATCAAGATATTTGAGAAAAATTATTAATAATAAAATATGGAAAGAAACAATATGTAATGCCTAATATGGCTTCATAACCATTGAGCCTCCCGCGATCAAAACGGGACACGCTCGAAATGGCTTGGTTTCAGTTGGCCTCTTGGTTATTCACGTTCTTAATTTTTTCAAGTCGGATTTTCAATTTTTTAAGCATATCTTAATTTAAAGAAATTGCAAATCCGACTTGAAAGAATCAAGAACGAGAATAACTAAGAGGCCCACTGCAACCACGACATTTCGAGCGTGTCCCGTTTTGATCGCGGGAGGCTTAATTATTAAAAGTTTTCTATAGGGATGTTTATTAAAAAAACTTCTTTATATATTTTAATATAAATATTTTTTTCCCAATTACTCAAGTAATTTTTTTTGTCCAAGTTGATCACTTTTAGTTACAAATTCACTTATCAAATTTTTGTTTAGTTTATCTGTTTTGGTTAAAAAATCAACTACTTGATTATGTCAACAATTCTTCATTTCTGTGTAGAAAATTAATTTTCTTTATTGAAAATTTAAGTGCTGTATTGGAAGTTAAACTACTGTGTAAAAATTCATGTTATATCTTGGAGATGCATCTACTTAGTGGGCAATTCAACTATTTTGTTGAAAATTCTGTTTTTTTTTTTTTGTTGAAAATAAATTTAAGTCGTCACACGGAGAGAACTAGTAGAGTATATGCTAATATTCGCGTTTATTAAGCTGATTTATAGTAATAGTAACTGCTCGTTGGTTCAGAAACACTAAACAGCGTTCTGTTGATTCTACTGAACAGAAGAGTACGATCGCTCACTATCTGTTCAGTAAAGTTAACTGTATAACCCTCTGACGCTCCTGAGTTAAACTATAAGCTTATCCTCTCTGATCCGCTGACTGGCAGCCGATCGTGTGTGACCGTGTTTGTTATATTAATAACAATTATGGAAGATATTTTAGATGAATACTATTGCCGTTAAAGAGCAGCTGCGATTATGCCATCGTCTGCTTGGAAAACACGGATTGACTCCCTAATTCGAATTGGGCCATGGTTACAACCTGGAGTGTGTACACGGAGAAAAATGGATGTTCAAACGTGACATCTAGATGTTCAGGGTTAACATATTTTATGTTTAACTATAGGACAACAATCTAGATGTTCAAAGTTAGCATCTGTAGATCTTAAAAAGTGAGATGTTACTCTCTAGCATTCAAAATGTTCAGCTCCAATATCAGAGATATTATATGTATGGTTATCTCAAATAACGCCTGTAAATATTTAAGTTTACTTATTTGTGGTAATTTAAGAAATTAATTGATAACTTATTTGTGAATTTGAAATTAAACTTTAATGTTCGTACACGAAGGAAAAACAGATAAAGGAAATGAAATGTCGATCAGATGATACATTCAGTCAAGTTGAGGTTATGATAAATATTTTTAATTCAAAATAAAAACGGGGTAAGTAATCAAAGAACGAATTATCTATAATCTGAATTTAAAATTCTATCTATTTTAAGTTACTTAAACTCAAATTTCATTTTAAATTTATAAACATTTTGTCAAATGTGTTGAGTCAATAAACCTGCAACTTAAGATCATTGTTCCCTACTTTGGACAGAAAAAAAATTGTTATCCAATTTTATGCAAGGATACTTACTTTTGATTCTTTTGAAATGTTTCAAAATTGTAATATTCTATAAATGTAATGTCGAAAATGTATAGTGGTTAAGTATAGTCGTAAAATTCCAATGCGCTATGCGCATGCGCTCGGGCGGTTGTAACATCTGAATGTGTATGTGTTTAACATAAACAAATTTTTACGCCTAACATCTGAAAAATATAGTAAATGTTTGGCATGAATATCTCCATGTTAGGTGCTACAATCTTACCCTTTGAACATCTACTTTTAAACATCCATTTTTCTCCGTGTAAACCAAAAAATTAGAATGTTCAGACAATATCCTTCTAATTTGTAATTAATTTTATTTTTAATTTTAGTTATATTTGATTTTTATTCTAGTTTTCTTTTTAACTAATTTTACTGTCAAAAAGTGACTTTTACATGAATAAGTTTTTTGAAAATTCAGACATTAAACTTTGAAACAATTATGAATAATATATTTAGTAATATAAAATATCTTATTTTCATACTTTTGGTGTAAACCGAAAAACTAGAATGTGCAGGCCATATACTTCTAATTTGTATGTGCTCAAGAATACATTCCTAGTTTTTCAAGCTGCTGATAACTAGCCTCAATAGGCGAATGGTTAGGCTCGTAGATTAGCGTGCGTTAGGTTATGCGTTCGAATCACCCCCGTTGCGTGCAAAATTTTAATTGTTATTTAAGCGTTAAAAATTACGATGTACCAATTAATCATAAATAGATGCAGTTATATCTTGAAAAAAATCATGTATTATATGTAATTATATATTTTAAGGATTCACTGAATTTCTACTAATATAAGAATTCTACTGAACAGGAGGGATCGTATGTGCGACTGCGCGCGTAGTAAAAGCTACTCTTCATTTACTATTCCGTTTAGTAGCTCTAACCCTTGCAAGGGTGGGAGCCACTGAACTTTTTTTTCAGTGCAGTATTTGGTTGGAAATCGATCGTCTTCAGTTTAAAATTTAACTTCTTGGTTAAACATTAGCTTTTATTATTAAAAATTCGTATTTTCGGGGTCAAAATTAAACTTTTTTGCAGAAAAGTTGTTTTGCTGTTTAGAAAATTCAATTATTAGGTCCACAAATTAATTTGGTGTTTTTATTTTTATTTCTTGTAACTCCTTGAATTTTTTCTGTCCTAAGGTCCTAAGGTTTTATTGAATAATGATTTTTCAGGTAATGTCTGCAGGATCGCCACCTATTGTATTGTGCTTTAAAGCTTAAAAGTCGCCCTTTAAATCTACCTTAGAGCGGGAAACAATTCCAGTTAGACCAAGAGTTACAAGAAATTAAAGTAAATGCACCGAAATAATTTGTAGACCTAATATTTTTTAAATTCGTCTTCGGCTTGAACATGTTATTATTTTGCGTAGAAAATTACAATATTTTGTTAAAAATGAAGTTTTTGGCAGAAAAAATCATATTTTCTGGTGAAAAATTCAACTGTTTCTACGGAATTCGCTTTTTTGGTTTTAAAATTCACCTCGTTCGTTAAGCATTGATCTGTTTTGATTGAAGATTCGGCTATTTTGTTAAAAACTGATCTTTTCTGGTTCAAATTAAATGTTTTTGAGTTAAAATTAAATTTTTTTGAGTTAAAATTAAAATCTTTCCTTAACTGAAACATCAAATATGTATTATATTTTTTTTTCGTTGAGAATGCATTTTTTATGCAGCTGCTTCATGGAAAGTTGAACTTCGTTGTCATATGCATTCATTTTTGTTTTTTTTAAGGATTCATCATTTTAGTTGCTATTTCAATCATTTTTTGTTAAAAAATAATTATTTCAGATGATAATACAACTATTTTTAAATACAAATATGTTGTTAAAAATTCAAATGTCTTAAAGAATTTGATTATTTCGTTTGAAAATCGAACTATCTTGTTGAATATTCGTTTTTTTTATATAAAAAATTCGTCCTAATGGATTGAAAATTCAACTGTCTTATAAAAAAATTCACCTTTTGGTTTAAAAATTCAACTTTTAGGTTGAAAATTTCACTTTTTTTGGTTGAATTTTGATCTTTTTTGTTTCAAATGTTGAAAATTGAACTATTAGGTTAAAAATTCGAATGTTTTGTTGAAAATGTGTCCCTTTTACTTTCAAGGTAAACTATTTTGTTAAAAAAATAAATTGCTTTGTTGAAAACCAGAGGAAAATTGTTCCGGCAATTCTCGTGAAGCAAACACCAAAATCTCGGAACATATACAATCCGTGCTCAAATTGTATAAAGGTGTATAATTTTTTCGGGGACGTTTTGTTTTACGAGTACTTTACCCAGGCGAAAAGTAATAGTAATGGTAATTGGTAATAGGGTTCCTGCAGTCATTTTCTCAAGGACAGGAGACATCCAATCCATGAACCAGGTGTATAAAATACGTTTTTATGTGAGAAAGTTTGGTTTTGCAAGTACTGTAGATACCTGCAGTCATTTCCACGATAAGAAGGTAGGAAAGTTTTGCAGCAGGCGTACATAATACATCTTCTCCGGGAATGTTTGGTTTTACACGTATTTTGGGGTTTTTGGTGCAGGATTTTTCTCGACGACAATGCATTCCATCCGTGTACCAAGTGTATAAACGACTTCTCCTCCAAAGAAATTTGATTTTACGAGTACCTTAGGGTTCCTGTAGTCTGTTTCTTGAGGGTATGACATCCAACCCTTGCACCACGTGTATAAAATACATCTTATCCGGGAAAGATTAATTTTATGAGTACTTTAGGGTACCTACAGTCGTTCACACGAGGGTAAGACACCAAACCGTTGCACCAGGTGCATATAATACATCTCCGGGGTAGTTTTGGTTTTACGAGTACTTTAGGGTTCGTGCAATCTTTTCCTTGAGGAGGAAGGGTTCCTCTATTCAGTTCCTAAAAGAAACTATATCGTGCCGACATGGTCTTTGTATAAAATACTGACCAATGGAACACTCAAGTATCCGTTAAAATCAACTTTTTTGAAGAGCAGGTATTACATACATCTCTTGCAAGGGTTGCATGTTTTGTCCTTGAGGAACCGGCTATAGTAACCCTCAAGTACTCATTAAACCAAACTTTACAGGGAAAGACGTTATACACCTGATATATACGGGTTAAATTTTCAGTGTGATCATTTTAATCAGAGAAATAAATTCCATGTGCTTTCTCGTTTTTTTCTCTCGGTTTGCAAACATTTTTCACGTTCAATAAAATTAAAAAATTAAAACTTTAAACATTTTTCTATTTCAAATAATAAAAAATAAACTTCAAATTAAAACACTCAAAGTGGAACTGTTGAATTTTGAACTTTTAAAATTGAAGTTTACGAGTTTTTTAATTCAAAAATTTTGTATATAAATGATCAATAATTTACACGTATAAAATACAAACACTTTTTAATACACTAAAGAGTTTGAAGGTTTAGATTCAGTTCTAAAAATATAAATCCACGTTATCAATCTCAAAGCTCTAAGTTAAAAAATTATTCAATAAGACTATAAAATTTTCAAAATTATATTATTTTAAGGAATTTAAAGCTACAAACAAACGTTGGAAAATTCAAAATGTTTTCAACTGTACACTTCTTTATTTAGAAGCTTAATTTTTTATTTTAAATAGTTAAAACATTCTTTAAAAGCTTAACAATTTTATTTCAAAATCTTGAAAAATCTAGAAGTTGTTTTAATTTTTTTCAAATTAAACATTATTTTTGCTTTCAGAACTTATAAATATCTTTTAAAATAAATTGAATTTTTCCTACAATTTTCAGGAAATCTTACAAATTAAAACAATTACCTTAATGTTTTCAAATTTGATGTATAATTAAAAATTGAAATTAAAATGTCAGTCAATTACTGGTCATATTTATTGAATTCATATCAGAGAAATTCTCAGTACATAGTTGATAAACGTTTCGGCTGTACGTCGACAATCCTCATCAGTAAAAATCTTTCTACGAATTTTGCACCTGTTTGTTAAATTTATTTGTTGGCTACTGAAGTGACTCCGTCTGCTGGACGGACTTTAGAAAAGATTGAAATGATTGACACATTACAAAAAAAAAGCATTCCGTCTGCTGGACGGCCTTTGATAATTGTGTCTTTTTCAATGTCAACAATAATTTCAATCAACTATGTACTGAGAATCTCTCACAAATGAGTTCAATAAATATGACCAGTAATTAACTGACATTTTAATTACCATCTACAAGAATATTATTACACCCTGGTCAACAACTTAACATCTTATATATTAACAATTGAACACTTATTATTTGTAGAAGAAGTTTGAGCAATTTTAAGAGATGTTTATAAGTTTACAAAAGATTCAAAATTAATTTAAAACTTGAAATGATACCCTAATTTAAAACAAATTTATATTTTTTCGAGAATTGTGAAAAAGTTGACAAGAATAAAATATTTTCTTGAGATTCCGCTAACAAATTAAACATGTATAAAATAGAACAATTCAGTTTCAAATTGTTTACTTTTAAATATTTGGTTTCTATTTACTTGTCTTAAATAAACAGTCAAATATTGCCAAATATTAAATAACTATTTTTTTTTCTTAATTTAAAAATTTGAAATTGAACAAGTTAAGATTTAATATTTTAGACTAAAAACGTAGTGTTTTTGAGATCGCTAAATAAAAATCCTGTGGCCGCTCGGTCCCATCAGGCCAGAATTTTTTCTAACCTCAAAAAACACCCGAAAATAGCCAAAATAGCCCTTCATAGGAAGTTCATAGAAGCCGTTCATAGAAAATGTAACACAAATACATTTTTTGAAGGTTTTCGGCTAACTGGATTTGAGTATAATGCTGATTAATCCCTGTCTAGAGCCTTTTTGCTCCTAACCCCAAAACCGTCAAACATAACTTCAAAACAGACAGAATAAACGATCTTCCAGTTGTAGGGGAAAAATAAGCCTTGAAGACGTGAATGATTGCAGGAGTCAACTGTTTTCGAAAAAGTTTAACTTTTTAGCTTGACAACTTTTTCGTGGAAAACTCATCTCTTTTGGTAGAAAATTAATCTTTTTGGTCAAAAATTCAACTATGTTGTTGGAAATGCAACGCATTTTGGCTTGAAATCTAAAGCGTTTCATATTCAATTCAAAATGGTACCTACACATTAATTTCCCATTTGAGAGCATTTTTGGGTGTTGTGTAATAAGTCTTCCAAATACAGGTGAACCTACGAGTAGTGCCACTTCTCCAAATTCTCGCTTCAGTGTGACCCCCACTCCACGCCACTTCTCGAGCCTCGATAATTTCATGTCCCAACCTCCGAGTAGTGACGCTAGCCAAGTTGCTGAAACTTGCGGTTTTGTTCAATATAAGTGTGCATTTTTGAAGTGAAACTTATACTTTATGAAAGTTATCACTTACTTATGGAATTAAATTTTTTTCGTAAATGTGATATCCCGACAATATTAATTGCCAGAAATCTGACGTGGCACAATGTGACTTTTCGGGAATTGGCTTGATGAGACTATCCGGAACGAAGTCAATATAGAATAATTATAGACCTGTAACTAAAATGAAATATTCACAAGCTTCTGTTGAATTAAAAATAAGTATTTTAATACTTCCGGTACCCTGTCACTCTACATTTAAAAAATTGCTAAGGCTAACTCCAGCTGCTAAATATGCCGCGAATCTGAATGCGACAATCGCAAGAGAGTCGGCGGTATCTGTAAAAACTAAGAAGCTAGACGTAGTCTTGTGAATAAGAATAGATATCCTCGACCATCAGATTCTGCTATTAATAAGAATATCATTATTTTGAGGTTTCGGGTTCACTTTGACTACAAAAGTACTAAAGCAAACTGTGTATCATTCTTTGTTCTCCTAAATGATTTATGTCAAAGTAATAAATTGGACAAGTCACTTTTTTTTATTTCATTCATGTGAAATTTCAAAACTTCACGTATATAACAAAACAAAAAAAACTCCTTTCATGTTGGAATAACTGAAGACACACTTAAAAGTTCGTCAATTTTCAATCTTTCTGAATACAAATTCAGGTAATTTTGTTGATTTGATTAGTGTCTTGACTTTTTGACTTACGTTCCGTGAACGAGAACAACTGCCATTCACGAACCTATTTATATATTATTCGCATGCGTGCGAGAAACGACCCTAATTTATTTCACAAAATATAATATATTCAAGAGAATAGTGGAACAGAAGGGATGATTTTTATCATAGTCATTTTTATAAATGGTGAGCAAAGCTTGTGCATAGATTAGGCCATGATTCGATAGATTTGGGTACGATTTGCTATCCTTAGCATGCAAATCAGTCTCAGCATGCACTCGAAATGCATTAGCAGCTCAAAAGACTCATTAGTCATCACTGAGATGAAAAGATATACATCTAAATCTGCACAATCATCTGAGTCTGATTTCTTGATCCTGTATCCAATTATACTTAATTCGCTTAGATTCTGTGATTAATTTTTTGTTTGGAAATAATTAAATACGGTAATCAAAAGAATTTCTTTTTCATTTTTACATGACAAAATTAAGGTATTATTTCATTGAACGAAAGGGATGCGAATAATTGCGATTTGGCTTTGACAATCAAAATGGGGCCAATTTGAGGCTAAAGATTAAATATTTAACAGTGAATTTTATTGTTTCCTTACGAAAGTCGTTAGTTTCATTTCAACATTTATTGAACCGAACTGCCACTGTTTTCGTATCGTGAGGGCAAACACGATTGTCACGCAAGGGGGTGAGGAAAATAGGGTCAAGAATCAATGTGTGATTCCCTAAATTTCTTATGACGATATGGCTATTATTTTTTATTTACTAGACTTGATTGAGTTTTAATAAAACTTATTTTTGCTACTAATCTAATACTCATTATTTGCTTAATTAATCAAAGTTAACGCAAAATTTAGTTTACTCTTTTTCTTAAGAAGGTTTTACCATACAGATAACGCATTTTTCTGAATCGAGTATGGAAACCAGTGGTGTGTTCGAGATTGTGCACATGCGAGGAAAAAGAAAAAAAGTGTTCAAGAAAAATATCGTGGCGTGTAGGCTATACAACTTAGTAGGAAGAGGCATATATAAGCTGCAGTGGTTATGTTGCAGAGAAGCATCTGTCCCGTATTGTCTTCCATCTACAGTCGATACTATGCACATATAACTCCATAACGGAGCACGTGTCAGCTTTATATCCTTAATGTTTTATATTTTTAGACATTATTTGCTGTGTGTCGCGTGTCTGGGAACTTTCAAAAAACTAGATACTCACATCCAGGATGCTAAGTTATATGCCAATCAGTCACTCTGTATACCTGAAATAGGGGTTTCATCTCGAATGAATTTTATATCCTTTTTCCTTGTCTTTATGTTACCCAGTGAAAATCAACAATTATATCCCACATCTTTCTTTCCAATATCTTCACTTATTCTAAGAATAAAACTTTCATTCAATTCATAAAATTCTGACAAATTCCATTTATTATTCATTTTGGAAATTTGACATTATTTATTGGATCATAATAATGTTTATTATCCTAGATAGGATTTCATTTAAGTTTTAACCACAGAGCAGAGCTTCTACGGTTATGGCTAATTCACCAATTAATTGATGAGTTCAAACGCCGAAAACCGTTATTCGGAGAGAAGGAATTGACGACCCAGAACCGAAATGCATTTTTTGTGACTTCTCCCTAATTCTCTGCTAGAAAATCGGTTGTGGGTGTTCGCCACATGGCACGCGTGCCGTGTGTCTACAAAAGCAATTTGAGACTCAATGCTAGATGATGGCGTTTCTATTCATCTACGACTCATCCTTCATCGTTGTAAATGAAAAAATAAATAAAATGAAAGCGAAAGTGAAACTATAACTTCTGAAGCCGAAGATTGACCCCATTCACACGAAGATTGAAATAGAATCTCTAATTCAGAGTGCCACCCTTGAAGTCTACTTATTACTTTATTTTCGAACAATATTATTCCTGTAAATTAATATCTACGTTGAACTGAATTATGCTCTCAAGATAAGGTTAATTCCCAATTTCGTAAAACAATGTCCAATTGTTAGTTATGTGAGAGCTTTAATTTTATCGCTATCCTGATCTTAACAAGGTCATTAAAAGGAAGAGGTTTACCGTATATTTTAATTTTCAAAATATGCCGTATCTTTTCCGTGATTTTTTATTGAATTTTGTACTTTTGTTTTCCCGCTATAAATTCGTGACTTCTCTCGGTTTAAACAAAAAATATACTCTCTTTGCGAAACCCACTGTTTTTTTACGTATAACGAATTGTGGAAATCCATGAGCATCAACAAACCTTTTTTTCAAGAAATGTATTGACTTTGAATCAGATAATCAGTATAATAATTAAATTTTCATGCCTAATAAAGGGAAATACATATATTTGTTTTGTTATATATTATATGTGGGCGTCCACACGAAAAGGGTCCTTATGGACGGCATGGATTTACGTTAGATTTAAACAACCAGATGAAGTCCCAAAATTTTAAATTCTTCAGGACTTTTAGGTTGAAAACCCAGTCACCGAGGCATTAAGTTGGAACTTCAAGGCCCGCTTTTCCAGAAAAACGAATTTCAAGGGCATAGTACGCATCTTAAGGACATAGTTTTAAAAATTAATTATTTTGTGCGTTAAACCACGTACGGTTTGAAGGTTGCACATTTGGGGCAAACAAAGTATGTTGGGCAAATCAAAGTTTAGCCTAAAATTTTCAGACTTACTAAAAAGGATCTTCAATCAGTGAAAGAAATACGCAGAAATAATTTACAGTCGGTGATAATTATTTTTAAAAATTACAATAGCATAAAAAATGTATTAATGTACAAAATACATTTTTTGGTAATTCGCAACATTGAGCTAATTGAAATTCATATTATTTTTAACAAATGTGGAATAACCATGTTTTATCAGGACTAATTAAAAAATATGCGATTTGCAGATTGTTTAAAGAATATGTATCAACAAATGTACAGTTCTAATACTTTTCAATGAACGGCCTCAATTTTCTCTTCACAGAGTCAACTAAAACATCGTTCCAATGACTCCTTGCTATGATTCTTTGCACATTGACATAAACTATTAGTTATTTACACGATTTTCATTTTTAAAAAGTACATATTTTGAATATTTTTCAATTGATTTTTTCCACAGAATCAACATAACGAAATGTTGAAACTATTAACAGTTCTTATCCAACTGCAAAGCATCATAGCAAAGACATTGGAAAGACACTTTGAGTTGATTCCTCAATCAAAAAATAGATCCTGAGAGCTAAACGTTGCAAACAACCAAACAAAAACTTTTTTTGAATTATTTGTTTATACTATTATATATATTATGTAATTGGTATCACACACTGCACATTATTTCTACATAGTTCTTGCACTGATTAAAAACCTTTTTTAATAAAGAGTGTCTACGCGTCCCCAAAAAATCGAACTATTCGTACCAAAATTTCAGTAAACGTAAGCACGAAATTTAATATATCTAAAAATTGTGTGCTAAAAATGTATCTGTTTATTTTAATTGCCCTTTTGATAGTTTTGGCATTTAAATACGTTATACTAGAGGTCAGTCGAAGATTTTTTGAAAGCCGATTTTTTTGTACAGTTGTTTTTTTAAAGTTCCATGTTCTTCTGAGTATTTTTCCGTAGATGCCCATAATAGAAATCTGTTAAGCATTTTTCGAGAAAAAATATTTGTTAATTTTCCATAAAACCACCATAACCGATTATCCGTTTGCTTTCGGGACATGATTATTGTTCCAATAGATTCAGTGTGGCATCCCATTATACTCAAACTTGAAAATAGTCAGTTTCACATGCATATATTTTTTAAAGGAACATTCAATGATGGGAATCAGTTTATTTAGCAACTATTTACAAGTTACAAAAGACGCGTATTATAACATTCGGGCAATGCCCCAGTATAAAATTTCAGTTCCGGTTTTCTCCTAGTTTTTCTAGGTAGGTGGCCGCCCTGATATTACTTCACAGATAATAAATTGCTGAAACGTGATGCCCTTGTAGCATATTTAAATTTTAGAACTAACTTTTTCGCTCTAAAAAGTTAGAAACACCGTTGCTTTAAACAAATTCATATAGATTATTTTCATTCCCACATAATCGTTCTAAAAATTTGAAAAATCTGAAAATCGCGAGCCCATCTGACGTGAAAAATAACAAAAAATAAAACAGTGAGGGGGGGGGGGGGATTTAGTGATTAGCAATTAACTTCGACCCTTAGGGAGGCTGATGTCTGGCATACTATAAACCGCTCATCAGCCTCTTCCGAGCCCACCCCGATTTCCGTTCGTCGGAAACGTCATGTGGCACATTAATTGGACCGCTATGGAATAAAGAAGATTCATTCTCGTCGGTATGGGGAGCGTGCGAACTACGTTCTATCAAACTAGAAATAATTGCGACCCCCATCGAGGGCTCTCCAACTGTAGGAAACAATATGCGTGCACACCAAAATCCTCAAAATAAATTAGTTCGATTTATCTTACGATTCAAATTTCGGAGTGGTAACAATTCTACAGCATTAAACTCTATGCCTGAAAACCCTATGTGGTTATAATTTTAAAAAGGGTGGACACTCAAACTGCAAAAAAAATCCAGCCTATTTCCGACTTATCACGGTTGAACATTAAATTTTCCCTATTAGCTTTTAAATTATTGCAAAAATGATCTCAGACATCGAATACTAAAATGCTCTCAACATAGGGTAAAAAAGGTCATTTTTCAATGAAATACGGGCATAATCGGGTTCATAAAACAGTTCAGTTTTCTAGCTAAAAAGTCGATTTTTTTAGAAAACATTTGACTTGTAAACCTGAAAATATGAATTTTTAACAAAAAAAAGTTCATCTCCAATCGAATAGTTAAATTTTCAACCAAAAAATATGACTTTTCTACCAAAATATGAATGATCAAGAAAAAAGGTTGGGTTTTGTATCCGAAAAGGTGAATGTTCAACATAATAGTTGAATTTTCGACCGAAAAGGATTAATTTTTAACAATCGGTTGAAGTTTTACAAAAGTAATGAAATTTTTTAAAAAATGGAAACACAAAATATCAGTAGTAGACTTTTCAAATAAATAAAAGAATTAACTTTCAACCGAAAAGAATAAATTTTCAATAAGAAAAAGATAACAAAAGAGAATAAATCTGAAAAAAGAATAGAACAGCAAACTTTTCAATAAAAAAAGGATTGACTTTCAACCAAAAATACCACTTTTCTTTCAAGAGTTGAATTTTTGACCCAAAAGGACCAATTTTTTATCCAAAAAGACGACTGTTCAACAATAAAGTTTAATTTTCGATGAAATACGATGAATTTTGACCCAAAACTATAATAGTAGACTTGTCAATAAAAAATAATTAACTTTGAACCAAAAATAATCGGAGTCCCTTATTGGGTTCCATTAATTAAGTTCTCATTTAATGGAGTGAAGAATGTGCTTTAATAAACTACAGTGGAAATTGTGCGCAATGAAGCAAAATTGATGTTATTTCATGATGTAAATTATGAAGTGCCGAATATGGTAACATTACACTTTTAATTTTCCGGAAAGGCCGGAAGTGGGTACATTATATATT
>NC_046662.1:79124878-79163549 GCF_010883055.1 Belonocnema kinseyi | reverse complement strand
TTTAGCTTTTGTTTTTATTTTTAGGTCTTTGCAGAATTATCGAATTAATTTAATAGCAGAATTTATTTGAAACCGATTTCAACTTTTTATAAACCAAAGTTGTTTAGTATGCAAGATTTGTTTACGAATTGAGATTCGATGCCTGTTCCTGTTATTCTACAGCCCTGCATTCTTCCTCCTTTTAAACTGAGGATTGCGGTTGGGTTGACAAATGAATACGTGTGTCGGCATCTTCCCAAATAAGTCCTAGTGGAAGCTTTCTCTGTTTCTTTTCTTCTGGATCACAGTCAAAAGAGTACAGGCCTGATTCCTTGTAAATGTCAACGACCAACCGACGTGTTTTTATACAGAAAGTTGTTTTAAAAAAAGTTAAACCTAAATCCAAATTAATACTCGAGGCTTGTAAATTGAAAATTATAAATCACGTAATTATTTTTGAAATCAGCTATATTATTAATCAATATTAATTCGACCATCAATTTGCGTTACTTTGCCAAACATTCTCTAAAGTAATACAGCCAGTAATTTAAATGTATGATCATGCAAATTTGTTTCTGCAGAGTAGTATTATCTTTTAACCTAAACGGAAGAGTGAAAAGCAGACAATTACAGGTATAGAATTTCGAATGATTACAATAATTTAAAAAATTAAAGACAAAATACAAGCTTGCACAAAAAGTGACATGCTACATCTGAAAGCAGTGAAGACCGACAGTCGTCTTCCAGGAATCTGTCACAAGTGCTCCAGATTCCGGAGGGTAGAAGGCAAAACGGAGAAAGTCTTAAACTCTGGGAGGAGGTGACGATCGAAAAGTACATAAGGATAGCGCTCTTAAAACACAACGGTGACAAATTAAAATGGATCCAAAGAACGAGAGAAGAACGCAAAATGACAGGCAGGTGGCCGCTTCTTGAGTTATGTAGGTATATACCACGTTGGGAGTATTACGATTCGCATTGACACAAAACACCCAGTTTAATGGATGTTTTATTAATGAGTCTGCGGTTTCGTGTCGAACGTGCCGCGCTTCAGATATGAACAAGAGCGACAACACTTTTATAAGAAAGAATTCACCGACGCGACCCTCGCGATCTCGAAATGTCGAGATTTGCTCAGACTTGAAAGATTTATGGTTGGCTCTTCACTTCGACCGAACGGGACTTTGTTCCTACAAAAGAGGAGTGAGCGAATCGTCAATTAATTTTTATTTGGCGTGGCACACTTTTCGGATTACTGATTGACTTTTTTTGCTACATTTTTTACTTTTTCAAAGCATCATAAGCCAAATAAGTAGCTCATAAAGCTAAGTAAATCTAAAAAAACTTATTACTGTTTTTACACGTGCATGACTGTACGTGTAGGCTATATAGAAATTCATTTCGTGTTGAAAAAGAAGATTCACCGATTTTAGTGGCGTGGGTGATTCACCCCAGGATTTGGGGTGTTTAACACACTCGGAAGGGCCACCAGTGCGTGACCCCCCTGAGTAGGGTCAAGTACCGGAAGTTGGGAAGGGTGCTGAAAACCGGTGGTGGTGCATAGGTGGATGCACAGCAAATTAACCTGGACATTCTGCCACGACGCGACTCGTATACCACCCTCTCTTCGAATTTCGAAATCAACCCGGTACCGACTCATCCCTGTCGTGACCAACGACCATCCCTCGGAACAACTATCGCCATATGCTGTGCAGGTGAAGAACTGAAGAGCCTGTCTGCTACGCAAGAACAACCGCCATATATGGTCGACGAGCTTTAGTTTCTGCTTTCTTACTGGATTTATATTCCCGGCGTGTGGCACGTGTCTATACGCGATGATTGTGCACCAAACTCAGCGAGAGATTACAGAAAAAAATTTCATTTCATGAACAACTCAGATATAATTCAAATCGCTATTTTTACCCTTCAAGAGGTGACAGGACCGAAAAACGAAAATTGACGAGATAAATTTTATTAAGAATCACAAAAACTCAACTTTGCCTAAAATTGAATCAGGGTTTCCAGCAGAGACCTATACGATAAATTCTATTGGTTTATCAGGGGTTTCTAGAAGAGATAGGGCCAATAATAAGATACACTAAATAAGTATACATATGTATATTGTATCATCAAACCAAATAGTTCAACTCTTATTCTACGGCTTAAAATGGAAAATTAAATTAACTGAAATCTTGAACTATTTTCATAATACTGCTCCACGAAAGACAGTTCCTATTTAACATGCCTGTTTTTAACCAAAAACTTTAATTAACACCTTAAAAATAAAACAATATTTTTCCTAGTACATTTGAAGATATTCACCTCATCAAAATTAGCTAAAAAATATTATATCTCTAGAAAATAGATAGTGTAAGCAGGGGCTTTAAAAATTATTTTAAACGCCTCCGCAATTCTGAATGGCAAATACAGAACAGAAAAAAAGTTAAGGAGTTGCAAAAATACAAAACAGATAAACTCAAAATTGAGCATTTTTTAATTCTGTTATTTACCTATTTTTCATTCCTTCAACTTCGTAAGCTTTTTTTGGAGTGTTTTTTTGCTAGTTTAAGTTTCAACATATTTAAAAGATTTTATTAAACCAGACTATAAAAAAATTCAAAACCGAAAATGGCATATGGAGTGCTGGCTTCCTTGCGCTTTTCATGCTTTGTACTTGTAAATAGTTTTAGCTAAAAAAAAAGGAAAAACAAACATTTCTCTCTGATTTAAATAAGAAATACAAAATTTAGTATTTTATTTCCATGTTTTCAACTTCTCACCTGTTTTTATATATTTTTTTATATCATTATTATTCCGAAGTATTTAAAACAATCTTTAAAGTTAGCACCAATTTTTTTAAACCCATGAAAATTACTTTGTTGAAAACGTGTTCCCTTCCTGTTTTTGTTTCCTTAAACCTGTCAGTTTATTCGAGTGTTTTTTGATAATTAGAAACCCCTCATTTGCTGCATTTACATTTATCAGCTTTTCAGTGCATTTTTATCCAAGAAAAAGTTCTTCATATAACAGAAACGTCATTTCTGATGCAGTGTATACAAAAGAATCTTTCGGCTAACTTTGATATCCTTTCGAAACAATGAAAAAAATTTACATCTACGACAATAAATATAAACATTATAAAAATAATAAGTTTCTCTGAAATCACTAAATGGATTTCGTATTTTTTTATAAATTCTTCCCTTTTAGTTCTACTTTCTGTTAACAAAAATTTACCTATTTTATTATCAAGCTTATATTAGTTTGATCAGGGTTGCTAAAATATCTAAATTTAGAAATTTTCTGTCTTTTCCCTGATCGATTTTTTGTTTTTGTTCGCCGTTATTAATTTTTCATTTATTTATAAATTTATCTTAAACACTTTCAGTTAGAACAGCCATAAAAAAATGTTTAAAAACTTCAACTGTAGTTCATCAAAAATTCTCCAAATATTTAAAGTTTTTCCTGATATTCCCGAAGTTTTACTACCTATTTTTAAATTCCCTGACTTTTCAGAATCTTCTTACCTGTAGCAACCCTGATTTATCCCGCTGAATCGTTAGAACATTTAAGACCATTTCGTACTGTTTGCTTGAAAATTTAACGAAAATACGGTGATTCAAAAAATAAAGGAAGTTTCGATCTTGCTTCATTTATGAAACATAAAGAATTTCCGACTTTAAAAAATAAAATCCCGTATGCTTCCTGCATAAACAAATTTCCCTTACAATTATCCCTTTTTACGCGTCTCCCACGCACTGGACAGCTTGTGAATCAGTGAAAAGTTCACTGAAAGTCAGACGTATTTTATTATTTCATCCAGTAAAACCTGAAGTTTTTAATAAGGATTACATACTAAAATTGACACCAGTTTTTGACTAGTTGAATGAGCAAAATACGACTTAATTTTATTGAATTTCTTAATGATTCCCAGTGGATTTTCACTGATTGAAATATCAAAAGTTAGGAATTAGATACTCTGAAAAAAATTCTGTTTAAACAAAAGGCTTTTTTCTTGGCTATATGTACATGAAAATTTGGTTGAATCGAATAAATTTCGGTTGATTCAACAAAAGTTAAATTAATTAGAACAATTTTGTTGGTTCAATCAGCCACATATTGCATCTGGCAAAATATTACTCAGGCTAAAACAACCAAAAATGTTTATGGTTCAATAGAATATTTTGTTACTCTTAATAAATAATTCTTTGCGGCATTGTCAATTAATCATTATAGTGTTATTACAAAAAAATATTATAAAAAGGTTATTCTGTGATTGCGCTAACTTACAATTTATCGACTAAACTAAATTGTTTTCTGAGTGATTATTTCAAGTTTTGATAATGATTACGATCATTAGGATTTATAAAGAAAACAGTATATTGTTTATATAAGGATTTAATGTTCGAGGTTTTAAATCTGGAATTAGGAGATATACGCTATCCTATAAACCGGAAAACATAAGAGAAGCACTGTTTTAATGGATTTCGATCAACATCGAAGTTTCATATATTGTGTTAGATAAAGACTTCATTATTGTTTATGTACACATGAAAGTAATGTATATTTAATGACAGAGGAATAGTTCCGGGGGAATGATCCAACTGTCCATTTTATTTTTTCAGAATCACCGCCTGTTAGGAATCCCTTAACAAAAATAACATCTATAGAATTCAGGGTGTCTTCTAGTTTTCACCTACTAAATTCCTGATTATTTGCCGGTTTTTTCCGGGTTACAAATATCAAATCTCCTCTTACTAGATTCATGAATAAAATAAATCTAACATAAGGTTCTCCTTTTGTAATTGTATGTATTGTGGTATATTCTTATATCTAAACATTATAACATTTTTGTAATATACGCAGTCGAGTTAAAATGAATAAAAAATTAGACTACAATTGCTTCAGACGTTTCGGTTAATTATTCTGATTTATTATTATGAGAGATTAATTATAATTACATGTGTTCATAACATAGTTAATATAAAATTACATTAGTATTAAAATATATCATTTTTATGATGGTTTGTAACAACTCTTTCATAATTAATTAATAATTAATTGTTAATATCGTAAAGAAACAAAAAATTATGCCTAAGAATTATTCATCAAATAGAATACCAAAAATAATAATTTAGACATTTATAAAAAATAACAACTCTGATGTTAACTAGATCTAAGCAAAAAATTAGGACATCGAAACAGTTTCATGTTTTTCATATTATATGTGAACAAATTTCGGAATAAATAACTAAAGAGGACCACAATTATGTGCCGAAACATCTGAAGCAAGTATAATCTTTTATTCATTTTCACTGCACTCTCAGGTCAAGTTAGTTCAGCAGAACCCAACAAAATTTTCATTTTCAGATTTGATTTTAAAGAATCATAATAATAACTTAGAAAACGAATTTGAAACAAATCTTGATTTAATAACCGAAAATTATCGAAAAGTTCACTAAATAAATATCGCTAGAACATATGTACTAATTTGAAAAATAAAACATAAAGTTTATTTTAAAAAATCGTTATTTTTAAAAACATTCAAAAAATTATTATATAGTTTTAATAAAAAAGCTTTGCGTAAGAAAGTAGTACTTCATAATAATTATTGACTAATTATTATATCTCTATAATCCCTATAGTATAAACATTGTTGATAATTGTTATAACATTTTTTAACTGTCCTAATTTCTTAATATTTTTTAACATATTTATTACAAATTTTGAATAATAAACATTCCCATTCTGCTAACTGCTATAGGCAGAATTCAGTGACTGATAATTAGTAAAACTGTACTGATTCAATCAAAAATTATTGCGCTTACATGTGCGCACTATCCAAACTCATAATTACAGAGTTCTTATACTTTTTTAATGTAAATGATCCTAGAAAAATGAATTATGCAAGAAATATTTTATTTACTTATATTGATTATGACAATTGCAACTTCATAATTATATGAATAGTGATAAAATGAGAAAACAATAGGCACGAAACAAGGTATAGTCCGAAATCAAAACTTGTGCAGTGGAAAATTCAGTTTATTTTCTAAGCAAAATTTTTAGTTTTTTAATCTAATATTTTCAAAGTAACAAAAATGAATTTGAATGTTTATTTAAACTATTACTCTTAATACATAAATGATCAAAATTTCCAATTTTTCTCGTTTATTCAAAATTCAACAATTTGGTAAAAAAAATTAACTATTTGGTTGAAAAATTATCTTTTTGATCGAAAATTCATATTTTTTGGTTAAAAATTCTTCTTTTTGGGTTGAAAGTTTAAAATATAATTGCATTTTTCTTCTTGACAGAAAAATCTTTCTTGTTTAAAAATGTAACTATTTTGTTGAACTCTTTTTTTCTTGTTGAAAATGCGTCTGCTTATGTAGAAATGATATGTATTTTTTTTTTAAAGCAACTGCTTTATTGTAAATTAATCTGTTTTGCTTGATGTTCAAACTACTTTGCTGAACATTCCTTTTTTCGTCGAATGCACCATTTTTTTATTTAAATGAAAATCTTATTTGGTTAAAATATTAACTATTTACATTTTTCTTTGAAAATTCATCTGTTTAGCTTGAAATAATAAAAATCTGGTGGACATTTTTTTATTGTCCGAAAAATGTTTTCTGAATGATAGTTTAACTATTTTAGTAGAAATTAAATCTTTTAGGGTAAAATAGCATGAATGGTACTAAAATTGTCCCTTTGAGAAGCCCAAGTTAAAGAAAAAATGTGGATTTTGTAAAAAGATATTGCAAAAAAGAATTCAAATTGCGATTTTTTCGAAAAATTTAAATGACTAAAAATAATGAATATGTTATAAACTTTTTGAGCCCATACTAAAGGTAATTTTTAGTAGTAATATTTATTAAAATATTATTGCTTTGAAATTTTCAAATGATGTGTCGAGTAGAATAATTATTTGAAACGTTAAAGACTGTTATAAATACAGTTGAAAAAAATATTTTTTTTTGCTTCCTTTTTTAAGCTGGAAGAGTAGAGAGAGAGATGATATACAAATGGTTCGTACTCAAGAATTTAAAAATTTTAGGTCCTTATATGAAAAATATAACGTACCTTATGATTTTAAGTTTACATACGAGTATACAAATTTATTTTACTATTTCAATGAATGAGACTAAAAAATACACCAAACTCTCGCTTTCAGTCAAGTGTCGGGGGTTGCCTTCAAATAACCTTGGACTGATTTCGGAGGGATCGAAACGTAAACAGTGAGGACCGACCGCCTGACTCGTTTCCACTCTCTCGCCCTGCTCCCCTGAGAAACTGCATGAGCCGACAGTTCTAGGAAGTCTGAGAACGGGGTAACTGAAAGCTAGAGTTTGGTTTAACTGGTTTATAAGGTGAAATCCTTAGCACTGATTTAATTGGTTTAATTTTTATTAGCTCAGATTTAGAGATTGATTTCTAGTTTGGATTTGTATTCTCGGCTATTTCCCAGTTTTCCCCGTTGGTAGACATCCTGAGATTTACACTTGAACCAGGAAATAAGTACGATTTCGGCCATGGCTTGCAGTGGCCTTGATTCTAAGTCCGAGGAATCCAAACGTGAATATTCAGGGCAGCTTGAACCATTTCCATTGAATTTCGAACAATAACGAAACGCAAATCAACTAATGCGCCCTCATTCTACAAAAATAAACTAATACATCAATCCAAAACAGAAACTTATATATTAATTGATACAACATTTACAAGCAGATGTAATGTACCTAAAGTCCAGGATTTCAAAAAAAAAAACAGTTACTAAGAGTGACAGGGAACAAGAGTAAAAAAAGTGGTCGGCTTTCCTCGGGTCTCGACATGATGTGTAATCGTTCCCAACTGCCTGGCAGCCCCACACTTCGAGAGGATTCCGTAAACGGGAAAACGCGGATGAAGAGGCAGAAAAAGAAAGAGACAGGCGTCACAGGTGGCCGCGGAAAAGTTCACCTGCATGGCTGTCTCTGCTCACCTTGGCGCCTCGCATGCGCTTGAAAATCATCGCGCGCTTGCATCTCGCTTTCGATCTTGCAACTGTAACCTTGCTAGTTCCTTTCTCGTTCTGCATATTATATATCGAACCCATAATTTACTTATACCCTTTTACCGATATAAAAGGAATCGTTACATGCTACATATTCCGGTTTTATGAATAAAACAATTATCACGAATTTATTCCCCAAAATGTGTTCGTAGATTCAAAGAAACTTTACAAAAAGGTATGAAGTCGAAGGAGAATTAGAATACATTAGTCAGAGTTAGAAGAAAAATTGGTATTAAGATATAAATAACTTTTTATATACCTTGCTGAGAAACCATTATCTGTATTTTAATTCGGAGCACATTTACTGTTATATGTGAAAACACTTTAAAACATTTAGCAAATTAGTTGCATGCATTTAGCGCGAACATGCCAATAAAATCGACATGTACAAATAAAAAAAAAAGATAAAAACATACAATGAATTCTCGCCTATTTCACGGGTCGCGAAACATAAAGATTCGATCCTTATCAATTGCGTCATCGAAAAATACAATCAATAATAAAATAGATAAATATTTTTAATAAATGTTCACTTTTAGTAAGTTAATTATATTTAATCCAAGAAATAACTACTTTCTTTAAACAATTTATTATTAATGTGATATTACAAATTTATCATTTGTAATTTGAAGTAGACTTGCGCTTTTGGGCATATGCGTAGTTGAAAGTTTCGTGGTCCGTTAGCATCACTGCATGCAGTAGTGTTTTTGTTGATATACGACGTGAAAAATATAACTTTTCCTGGAATAAGAATCAAAAAACGAGTCAAATATTTCGCGAAATAGCGATTTTTGTAGCATGACGTCACGGTCAAGCTAGGATAGGTGAAAATGTCAGGAAAATTAGGATAGTTCTTGACATGGGACTGCAACTGCAAACACCTTTTTGGAGAAAATATTCTATACGAAAAGTAAGTTATAAAGGTTTGAATTGTAATATTTTTCCAGTGTAGAACGAATTCACGCAATTCTGTTTTATCCTTTTATCGGTTGGAGACCTATCAGTTTGACGAAATATAATGAAATATCCGAAACTTGAGGTTAGAGTACCTGATCTGATACACTAACCTCAAATTTTTTACATTTTATTTGATTTCGACAGGCTGAAAGGTCGTCAATCGACAAAAGAATGAAACATAAATGAGAAAATACTTTCTACACTAGAAAATATTACTAATCGTTTATTTATGACATACTTTCTCATGTAGAATATTTTCTCCAAAAAGGCGTATGCATTTGCATGACGGAACTGCGTAATTTGAAATAGCCGTGTACGGGAGACTTAAAATAGGTGAGAATTCACTGTATTGGATTATTGTAGTTGAGTTTCTTCACATTTTTGGCACAGTGGGTGAATAGATTGCTTTGTAAGTACCTCGATCATGATTTAAATTAATGAAACAAACAAAGAACAGAAACTTGCAAAATTCATGCTTAAATTTTAGACAGGCCGATAATACATTATCTGTCTTTTAATTCAGAGCATTTTTACTGTTATATTTGGGTCTCGGGTTACACGAACAACCGATTTCTAAATATCGCCCCTATATCTCAAAAAAATGTTGTGTTAAAAACCAAGCTTGGAGAAAGGAAGGCACCTACAATTTTTAGGATCTTTTTGACCTTTCCAAAGTAACGAAGAAAAATTTCGGAAACCACCAGTATGACCGGAATAATATAACACCAAATATAGGGTTCCGCAAAATCAAAGGCTGATTTTGAGCTCAAGCCCTTAACAATCAAAACCATACCTTCGTTCTAAAACACCACTTTTTAAATTTCCTCAACTTCCAGAGATCTTGAGTTTTGCGGGATACTCGTAAACATATTCTCTGATTTTTCGGGTTCAAACTTAATTACAATTTTTAATAGAAATTTCAGTGTGTCCTAATAATGTTCTGGTTCCTTTTAGGGGTATTTATAATTTTTTTTTACAATTGTTCTTTTTTTATCCCGAAAGATTGATCTTTTCTAATCCCTTCATTCTCTAATTAATTTCTTTTTCTTGAAGTAAATAAACAAATTCCTCTCCTCGAATTGTTATTAATAACTCAAACTGTTATTAAAAATTCAATATTTTTCGTTTTTGGATGCCTAGAAACCTAAGGATCACTCTCCCGAAAGCTTGACGTTTTCTGGCCCCTGATCTCTCTTCATAATATCTCTTTATAATCTGTGAGCTCGTGAAAAAATGTTAAGTATTTTAGAAAAGCTAATTTTTGAATATTTGTTTAAAAAATAGGGTGAAAATCAACCGGTCACCCGGCTAGACCCACAACTCCGTAGATCGAAAAACTAATCAAATTTAATCATTTTAGGAAAGCTCAAATTTTTGGTATAATTAATACCTACAGTAAAATTTACGAAATTACCATTCAGACGGCCCAGTACCGGGATCCGATCAGTCAGAAGCCCCTTGCAACATGTCGAAAAACTGAAAAAATTAAGCATCTAACCAAAGCTCAAATTTTTTGTTTAACTAATACCCACAATAAAATTTACGAAATACCGTTCAGGCGGCCCAGTACCGGAACCCAGCCAGTCAGATGCCCTTGCAACATGTCGAAATACTGGAGAAATTTAAGCATCTGAGGAAAGCTTAAATTTGTTGTGTAGGTAACACATACAATAACATTTACAAAACTACCGTTCAGCCGGCCCAATGCCGGAATCCGGCCAGTCAGAAACGCCTTGCAACATCTCGAAAAGCTGGCGAAATTTAAGTACTCAAGGAAAGCCTACATTTTTTTGTAAGCAGTACTTACCATAAAATTTACGAAATTACCCGTCAGTATGCACAATGCCAGAACATGGCCAGTCAGCAGTACCCCCCCCCCCCCACTCGTGGGTACTACTTACACACAAAATTTAAGCTTTCCTAAAATTCTTAAATTTCTTAAGTTTTATGGTATGGTGCGAGGTGTAGCTTATTGGTCAGAATTAAGCGCCGAGCCGGCTGAATGATAATTTCGTTAATTTTATTGTAAGTATTAATTATACCATAAGATTGAACTTTCCTAAAATGATTAGTTTTATGACATGGTCATGCTGATTTACAACCTATATGCAACCAACTATTCAAAAATCAGCTTTCCTAAAACATACCAACGATTTTTTTCCCGAACGAGCCGACTTATAATTTATGTTTAACAAAAAACTTAAGAGAAATACATATACTTCAATTGTTATTATTAATACAGTGTTTATAATTTTTTAATGGTTGACTAGGAACCTCAGATTTTTCGGCTCCAACCTCTAATGCAAAAACGCCCCCTTCGTATCTGATAAATATGAGTTCGCTAACAAACAATCTTTATCTGAATTGGACAGTGTCAGTTGAGTCTCTGATTTCTACGCTCCTCAAAAATACCGCTTTGAATATTAGGTTCTAACCCTTATCGTTAAAACACAACCCACTCTGAACTACGTCAATAAGACTTTTCAAAAAATAATCTTTTTTCGAGTTTTTAGTGTCAATAGAGTCTGATTTTTTGGCTCCTCAAAAATACTAACTTCTAATTTTCCGCTCCAACCCTTACAGTTAAAAATATCCCCTCTCTACCACGTCAATACGCCTTTGCCAATAAATATTATTTTTCAAAATTTCAAAGTTTAAATAGATTCTCGATTTTTTAGGCTAATCAAAAATACCAACTTCAATTTTGGGCTCCAATCCTTAAACGCAAAAAGCACCCCTTCGTGCCAGGTAGATATGCCTTTTCCAAAAAATAATCTTTTTCAGAAGCTTGCAGTTCCAATAGAATCTTTGATTTTTGAGTTTCTCAAAAATACCACTTACTAATTTCAAACTCCAAACATTAACATTTAAAAACAGGCCTTATGTTCCACCGCCTTTTCTGTACCACCTTTTTTATTCCACACATTCCTCTACAAGGAACCAGAATTCTCTTGGGAAACATTACGTTTTATATTTAAGAATATATTGAAGTTTGAACAACAGCAATCAGAGGCCGTATGTTTCCATGGAGCCCGCAAATCTCAAAGTTTCAGGAAGTTAACTTCAAAATGGCGGATCCAATATGGCGGACGAAAATACAAAAAACGGTTTGAATTAGATAAATCTTGGTATATACGGGTTTTTGGGTCAGCTGAACCCGAGACTGAAGTCAAAATTCGAGAATTTAAGATGGCGGATCCAATATGCTGGACAAAAATTCAAAAAAGGCTGAATTTGGATCAATCTTGGGGCTTACAGGTTTTTGGGTCAGCTGAACCCGAGACTGAAGTCAAAATTTGAAAATTTTAAATGTCGGATCCTACTACTCCGTTTAGTAAATTCTAGGAAGCCAATAGTAGGATCTACTTTGTACGGTTTAGTCTTCCATTTTGAATTTTCCAATTTTTAAGTACCAAGATTTATCCAAATCGAGCCGTTTTTTTGTATTTTCGCCCGCCATATTGGATCCGCCATTTTGAATTTTCTAACTTTTACTTTAGATTTGGGTTCAGTGACCCCAAAAAAACCCGAGCGAGATTTGAATGTAAAATCGGAGTAAGTTAAATAGAAAAAAAGAAGATTGACGCATTTTGCGCCAATGCCACACAGGGTACGGATAATGTTGACGAATTTTGCGTTAATGCCAACGAAAGGGTTAAACAAACTTGAAAAAATAGTGTTTTATGACAAATATATGTATTTAATAGTAATAGCCGCCGGAAAAAATATTTAAAAACCCCCCTAGTGTACCATAATCAGAATATCGTCGAAATGACCGCCTATATACAGTTTTTTTTTAGTTAAAAATACTTTTAATTTACCTTTTTGTAGAAAAAGTTTTTTCAGTGTGGTAAGAGCCGGCTCTTACCCCCCTGAAAAAACTTGTTCTATAGCAAGGTAAATTAAAAGTATTTTACCTCGAAAAAAACTGTGTAAAGACAGTCATTTAGACGATATTATGATTTTGATACACTAGGGGTGGTTTTAAATATTCTTTCAGGCGGCTCTTACCCCCCTGAAAAAACTTGTTCTATAACAAGGTAAATTAAAAGTATTTTTAACTCGAAAAAAACTGCATAAAGGCCGTCATTTCGACGATTTTCTGATTTTGATACACTAGGGGTGATTTTAAATATTCTTTCCATCGGATGTTACCCCACTGAAAAAACTGGTTTTGCGACATGGTAAATTAACACTATCTTTTATTGGATAAAAAAGTGTATAAAGGTGGTCGTTCGGCACATTCTGTGTTGCCCCTATCTGCATTACATTTTAGGGTGTTTTTCCCTTTGAAAAAATTGTTTGTGGATCCTTTATCGTATACTACTCATTTTTATGCTTAGCTGAACTAATTTCGCAAGGCTAATTTCAGAAAAAAATATTTTTTTTTTTCATTTCGTTCATTTGAACGTTCGGAACTTCAGGTACGTAGTTCTGTGACGGTTCGGACATATCATGACCGACATCATAGAAATAGGAGGGATTCAAAGAGAGGACTCACCGGCGTTGTTCTGTGATATTGAGTTCAAATTGAGCTTCCTGCGAACAGGTTTTCTTGCAGGAAGACACCAGATTGGAACTTTGCAGGAGCTACTGTTATCTGTTGGAAATAAAATCTTTGATTAACAGCATCATATCAGGCTGAAAATCTATTTAAACAACAGGGATATACACAGGGTTGCTACAAATTCCCGAATTTGAAATTCCCTGGCCTTTCCTCGCTTTTCCCTGGCCAATTTTTTATTTTCTTTGATCGGTCTCAAAAAACCGACGAAATTAATTATGTTAATGCTTGTTTCTGAACTTATTTCAAACACATTTAGTAACAATAGTAATACAGGATTTTATGAAGGGCCATCCACAATTGAGGTGACGGATGCAACAACTCGACAAGCGCTCGAAACCGCGTAGAAGTATTGTCCACCCGGGAAAATCTATCGATAAGAAAAAAGTGGCCGAAACGGAAAATAAAATATACTTTCGTTTTCATCTTGACCCAGCCGACAAATTTTTCTGATGAAACTTTTTCATTCGACAATTATTACTTAAGTTAAACAATAAAAACTTAGAAAATTTTCCGATCAAAAATCGATGTTTTGTAAAACACAACTCGCGATTATTTGGCAGTTTGTTGATAAAAATGCTTGAAATTTGTAAAGTGTATTCTCAAAATATAAGTGATGATTATAAACAACGCACTTTGTTTAAAAAGCAAATAGTTCTTATTGTTTATCTTGAGTAATAATTATCAAATGAAAAAGTTTTATGAGAAAAATTTGTCGGCCAGGTCAAGCTGAAGACAAAAGTATTTTTTTTTTTTGTTTCGGCCACTTTTTTTACATTCTCATCATTTATGATTGAGAAAGTATTAGAATTGTCGGAAATTTGACATCACACTTTTTTAACGGATCTCCACGTATCGAGACCCCCTGAATCCGAAAATCAGGTTTTCATGATGGCGTCTGTCTGTCCGTCCAGCCGTCCGTCCGTAAACACGATAACTCTCGAAAAAATTAACGAATCAAATTCATCTTTGGCACACATTTTTTACATTTTTCAGAATTTGAAAATTCTATGTACGGATATTTATAGTATTAAAAAGAACAAACAATTTATCCCTATGACTTTTTTCGATAAAAAGAAAATTCGCAGAGTTATAGCGTTTTCAAAATTTTTTTAATTAACCGAAAATCAAAATTTGAAGCCGAAAAACGCACGATATCAAGAAAAGAAAAACATTTCTTTTCGAAAGCTCTACAAGATTATTATAACCAATTTTTGGATTTTCTTTAAAAATCGAAAATTCAAATTTTGATTGCACAAAAAATAATGGAAAATAAAAAATTCCATTTTGTGGACAAAGTATATAGGATACGAAAAAAGATAAATTAACAAAAATGGTTATCCCAAAAAAGATCTACAATTTCGTTAAGAATCACTTCTTGATAGGACGCGTGCTTTTTGTTTTATTCGTGAAAAATAACGTTGAAAAAAAATTATATAAAAAAGAAATGTCTGAAGAAAGACGAAACTTACGAGAAGAAAAATCCAACAAAACCTGTTTACAAATGTCTGTCGGAAATTGAGCGCGCAGCGCGAGTGTCACGATGAGAATGTGTACCTCAAAGCCTACAAAGCTTTGAGAAACTTAATCTTTGACTATACTTAATTAAGTAGACAATTCAGAATATGAAGACGCATATAAATACTGCCATGTAAAAGAGATCTTTTTGATAAAGTTTTTTTCAAGCATTCCAAATGCAAAGATTAAATATCCGAGCGCGAAGCGCGAGATTCAACCGTCGTGCGCCCTAGGCGCGCTCAAACTTGCGAGCGAAGCGAGCCGCGCGCGATGAAAATGTACCCGCGATGCGGGCAAATTTTTATCGATAGATTTTCCCGAATGGACAATACTTTTAGGCGGTTTCGAACGCTTGTCGAGTTGTTGCATCCGTCACCCGAATTTACGTAAGACATACATAAAAGTAATTTATTTTCAGTTAAAACAATAAATTGTCAGTAAAGATAAAAATGAATTTGCAATAAAATCGTTAAACTTTCAGATAAAGTCACAAGTCTTCGATTTTAAAACAAACAAAAATCTAAAAAAAAGTATAATTGTTGATATTTACAGAAAAAAAATTGTTTTTCCATCTAAAACAGTTAAATTGAATAAAAAAATACGAATTTTCAACTAAATTAATTAATTTTAAACTACAAAAGATAAATTTTCAAGCAAAATTAACATACTTACAATTTTAGTTTAAAAAATTAATTTCTTTAATACCCGCGCGGGATATGCGATTTTGGGACCCTGGTGCGAAACTGAAAAAGTGAAGGATTCTACGCTCAGTGATGACTCCACGTGCGAAAACTTACTTTTTCGCCCTAGTGACGGGAAAGTTTGGAGATATTAGACTTATAAACTTAACGAGCGAGTCAAGAAGCTGGATGCGAACAATAGCATACCTTCAAGGCCCATATTTTCGAGCACATTTTCGTGCTTGCATCAAATCGATTTTGGAACCGATCACTTTTGCTGTTTCGTGCCGTCCCGAAAACGCATTTCTTTCGCGGTATGTAAAGAAAATAGCATGCTATCCATGTGGGGACTGGTCGATTCTCCACTCGGTTAACAATGTACTATTTTAACTAAAAGACACGAATTTTGAAAAAATCATTAAGTTTTCAACCCAAGAAATGATTTTTCAACTAAAATAATTAACCTTAAAACAAAAAACTTAACCATATAGTACAATTTTCAACCAAAGAAATAAATTGTCAACCAAAATATGATGTCTCAACTAATGAGATCACTTTTCAACCCTAAAAAGACGAATTTTCAACAAAATAGTTCTATCTTCAACTAAAAAGATGAATGACGATAGATTTTCAACCAAACATGGGAAAGTTTAATTATCAGCCTGAAAAAAATAGATTTTCAAAGAAAATAATCATTTTTAAGAAAATAGTTCAATTATGAACGAAAAACATATTTTCAACTGAAATAATTAATCATTAGCAAAAAAATAAATTTTTAACAAAGTAAATTTATGCTTTCAACAAAGCAGTAAAACTCTAAACCAAAAAAGACGAATTTTAAACAAAAATTAGAATAGTTGATGTTTCAGCTGAAAAAGATTTTAATTCTAAACCAAAAACAGAGGATTTCAACAAGCAAAAAAACAGATTTTCAACAAAATTGTTGAATTCTCAAACAAAGAAGAGTAATTTCAAACCAAACTGTTGTGATTTTTAACCAAAAAGATGCAATCTCTACCAAAATACATAAATTGTCAACCCAAAAATACGAATTTTCAATAAAACCGTTGTTTTTCACCAAAAAGAATGACTTTTTGGTAACAAAATTTTTGCATTCTCAACAAAATAATCAAATTAACTTCAACTTCAGTGTATCGAAAATTCCCTGAGTTTCTGAAATTCACTGACCTGGAGCCTGGAACCAATCCAAATTTATATTCCCTCACCAGTTTTAAATTCCCTGAGTTTCCCTGACTTTTTGGAATTACTTGACCTGTAAGAACCCTAATATTATACGACCCAAAATTTATAGCTTTGCAGTATGTACTCGTATATACATTTGAAACTTATGCCATTATTAAAACGTCAAGTACTGGTCCTAGCCAAAAACTAAATATAGCCATGGATTCATCTCGGCAATATCTACAGTTTTTATCATTTTGTTAGAAAAATCATTTTTTAAACAATTACATCGTCATAAAATATTGTACCTTTATTATAAATACACTGATAGAAATGAATTGGCAGTACAACAATATTTATGATTAGATTCATTATATTTTATTGCTGGTATAGATACAGTGGGCGCCAAAAGTATTCGTCCACCTCTTTTTTATGACTGAATAAATTATCTTAATTTTAATTATACCAGAGCTAAAAAAAAGTTTCTTTAAAAGGTTGATTGTTTTCGAAATTCTGTTTAAATTAAGCCCATCACGTCATGGTTGAGCCATAACCTCAAAAAATGACGAAAAATCATGCACTGAGGCAAATAAATTTCAAAATAATGCCAGTGATGCAAATTTTCACTTCAAAAACATGTCGACAATTGTGAAGGATCAACCCTTGTCTGATATCAACTTATCTAACATAACTTTACCCAACAGAACCTGACCTCACCTAACCTGAATTAACAGAAATTTATTGAACTACACGTAAAGCTCTGAAAGCATATTTTCCCAGTAGCAAATGTGTGCTACATCGAATGGGTCAACTCGAGCCTAACCTAGAAATAAATCTAACCTAGCCTAACCTAACCTCACGAAACACAATTAAACTGATTTTGTTGTCTCGTGGTGTTTACGGTACCGTTTGAATCAGCTTGGGCTTAACCTGCAAAGAGGTCAAACCTATCCTAACCTAAAAAAACCTGACCTAACCTAACCTAACTTAACTTCACGTAACACAATTAAACTCATTGTGTTGTCCCGTTGTGTTTGCGGTACCGTGTCATTCAGCTTCGGCTTAACCTACATAGAGGTTTAACTTATCCTAACCTAACGAAACCTGACCTAACCTTGCCCTGGTTACAGACACAGGCGAATAATGCTAGCAAACAGCGATTACGAAACTCCAGACATTTACTGCTATTAATGTCAAAATATGAAAGTACGCAAGAACAAGGTTGCCAACGTAATCGGTTAGGTTAGGTCACGTTTTATTAGGTTAGGATAGGTTAAACCTCTATGTAGGTTAAGCCGAAGCGGAATTCAACGATACCGCAAACACAACGGGACAGCACTATCAGTTTAATTGTGTTTCGTGAGGTTAGGTTAGGTTAGGCTAGGTTAGATTTATTTCTAGGTTAGGCTCGACTTGACCCATTCGATGTAGTCCACATTTGCTACTGGCAAAATATCCTTCCAGAGCTTTACGTGTAGTTCAATAAATTTCTGTTAATTCAGGTTAGGTAAGGTCAGGTTCTGTTGGATAAAGTTATGTTAAATAAGTTGATATCAGGCAAGGGTTGATCCTTCACAGTTGTCGACATGTTTTTGAAGTGAAAATTTGCATCACTGGCATTATTTTGAAATTTATTTGCCTCAGTGCATGATTTTTCGTCATTTTTTGAGGTTATGGCTCAACCATGACGTGATGGGTGATTTTTGATACCGAATTTGAATTCAGCTCTCCAAAATCCATAGGAATACGTATGTCTGGTTACCAGATCCGCAAACTTTTTTTTGTGTGGCCGTGTAATATTTCAATTTTTCCAACTTTTTTGTTACAACTCCAAGTTCTTGCAATTTAAAAAGAAATATTTTACAATTTTTACTCGTAAGCTGTTGTGATATGATGAAAAAAAAGCTTCAAAATGAGCCCAAGAGCATTAAAAATGTTGACTATTCCGGAAGTTATTGAATATTTAAGAAAACATTGGTGGCAATAAAGTGGCTTTACCCTGGACTTATTTCAAACAGAATTTCAAAAATAATCAACCTTTTAAAGGGACATTTTTTTAGCTCTGGCATAATTAAAATTGACAGAATTTATTCAGTAATAAAAAAAGAGGCGGACGAATACTTTTGGCGCCCACTGTACAGCCATACATGATGTTTGTTTTGGCCATCCGATTCTTATTGCTTATGAAGACAGACGCGCAGGCGCGAGCGAGATACGCCTGTCGTGAACTAAACAAAGTGAGTCGGGTAAATCGCTCATACAGAGTGTATTGCTAAACGACAACATTTTAGAGATAGCTCGCTTAGGCAAATTTTTAATACTATTACACATTTCCTATTATTGCAATACGTATATTGCATTTTTGTACAACAAACATGAATAAGTTGTATTTACAATATTTCAGTAAGTGCATTTCGTAATCTTTATGATTGCAGTACACGTATTATATTATGAATGTACTCATAAATTTCTTCCCTACGATTGTATGGTTAAATCAACGTTACTATTCTATCAGTGTACACTCGACTCTCGATTTAGCCATTCGCGGTTTAGCAATTCCTTGAATTGATGCCCCCACCCCAGTTTCTCAGCGCGCGGCAAGGTAAGGTTGCGAATCTTGCGTTAAAAACATCCTGCATCGTTGCGGAAAGGCGTAGTGCGGGGGTACTCAAATATAGAGATTGCGCAATATTATGCCTTCCAATTAAATATTATTTAAAAACTTCAAGGACATAAGCAGATTCCTTACTAAAATATCACTAGGTTTTTTTATTATTGCGATAAACAAATTATTCAAGCAATTAAAATGTTATTAAAATTTTTCCAGATTTTTAACGTTTCAAGGCAAAAATATGAACAAACCATAAGCCAACATAAAGTTACAGCATTATGCAAGTTCCCAGACGCCTCACTGATCAATTATTAATAAACTATATATCGAAAAATTAAAGGCACTAATACTTTTATTTATAATAAAGACACAATGTTTCATAACAATGCAATTTCTTACCAAATGTTTCTCGAACAAAACGGAAAAAAAACACCTAAAGATATTTCCGAAAGCGATCCAGGCCTATCTTTAGTTTTCCGCTAGGACCGTCATTTTATTTTTAATTAGGCTGCGTCCAGTCCTCTGTTTTAATTAATGGCACAAGTTTCAAATGTATAATACTGTGCATAGCTAACTTCTGGGTCGTGGTATTATACATTAGGGTGGCTACAAATATTAATTTGTTATTCTATATTTACCCCCCCCCCCCCCATATTATTTGTATTGTTTGAAAATAATTGTTAATTTTTTTATAAATTAAAAGAAAATATTTAACCTGTGTTCCAAATCCTTTAAACTCGAAAAAGTGTTCATTATTTTTATTCTGTGTTAGAATGGTAAGTGACACATGTAAAAACAATAAGTATGACAATAAAATTATGAAAGGCATCACTGAAAATAGTTTTACCCTAATTTTATTCAAAATACTACTGTTAAAAATGAAAAAAACTTCCCTCTATAGGGGCGTGCAAACTTTTAATTTGCTTTTCTTCATATGCCTCAGATATCCCTTTAGCACAATATTTTGTTTCTTTCACAGCTCTATACAGAATTTTTCATAAGAAAAGGCCTAGGATGACTTCAGAAATATTGTTTAATAATTTCAGAGTTTTTTTATAATTCGAGTTCCGGTTTTTGGTTTGGTACGTGTTTTACCAGGATATCAAAAAATGAAACTGTGACTTATTGAAAAGTAATCATACCTAATCCAAACTAGAGAACCCCCTCTCTTTTAGAAGGCAATAAGGCAAAAGTTAAATAAAAAAATGTTATTAAAAAATGTTTTTTTTAGTTCTCATATAGTTCAAAGATTTATTTAAACCCCCACGTATCTTAAGTTGCGTCTTAAAATAGAATGATACAGAATAGACCTTTATATCCCTCGAAGAGAGTTGTTTTGATCTTTTACGGATCAGAGTGTCTACATTAGAATGCTCAAATACTTTTTTTTCAATTTGTCATTCTTTTTTGTTGTTGAAAATAGATGATATTGAGGAGGTTCAAAATTGGCCATAGAATATGAATCAGAAATTAATTTTTAAATATCACCTCCACAAGCCTGTTTTATAATGTTATAAAAAACCCAGCAGTAAAAAGTTGAGTTTTCAGGGTGGCCGTGTTATTCAAAGAAAAAAATTTCCGGGTTTTTCCCGGTTCGGAAAAATTTTTCACGGTCGATCGAATTAAAAAATTCGAATTCTAAAGCTAAAAATGTTTTTATTTGAAGTAATAAAAACTGAGCAGATTTTGATTTTAAATAGTTTTAAAATCCTTAAAAAGCATCATTTTTATTATTAATTTTATTCCCTAAAATCTTCCAGATTCATTTGACAATTTTGGGAATTTAAAAAAAAATCATTTTCAATTTTCCTAGGTTTCTTGAGAAAATGTTTTTTATTCTTTTGAAACCTTTCACAATTCTCAAAGAGCTTCTAAATTTTCTGTTCGAAATCTCCAAAAATCTATATTAGGTTTAAAATTAAGCTGTGGGCTATTTGCCTCGTAATATCCCCATGAATAGCCTGATTTTGTTGGTATACGTAGGCACGTGGTTTAAATTATTTCAAATGATTTCAAATTATAAATTACTTTTGTATATTTTTAAAACTTCTAAATATCTCTTCAACTTATTTTAAATTTTTCCTAAGAATATCTGTTCGATATTTATTTATACATAAAAATTCTACAAATTTTCTTAAAAATTTAAATTCTTTAAATAGAACAATTAAAACTGTAACTTTTAAAGTTTATTTTTTTGTTTGATTAGTTTTGAATATTTGATTCATAATTACTGGTTTTAAATTAACTGTCAAATATTTCTAAATACTAAGCAATTGTTCTTTTGCAGAATTGAAAATTTTTAAATGTTACATTATTTAATTGTAGATTGAAGCAATATTTTTAATTTAATAAAAGCCTTTAATTAGGAATATATTATTTTGAAGATACTTTTTTAATAAAAATAGCTTATAACGTTTCAATCGGGCGTTTACATTTTTTTAACTACAAGACTTTCAAATTTTAATGGTTTAATTATTTTTAAAGTTAAAATCGGGAAATTCTTCAGTTTTGAACTGATTCCGAATTGTCTTGTACAATCAATTATTCACATCTTAATCGTTTAAGTATAATTCAATCAATCATTTTAATGTATATTCACAGTGGGTAAACTAAAAATGTTTTTATCCTATATTGTTGATGTCAATCGCTTCAAAATTCCTCAACTGAAAAATGAAGGCTTAAAAATTAAATCTGAAGTGGATAGTTTTTTAAGTGAAAAATTTTCGAGTTACGAATTGTAAACTGAATTTTATTAGAATATAAAAAGATAAATAATTATTTAAAGAACAATTGAAATCAAATTTGGACAGATTTTTTTCGTAAAGATTTGTTAAATTCCAGATCAAAAAATAAATTCACTGTCTCATAAAATTCCCGGTCATTTCCCGGTTCCCCGGTCCAGCGGCCACCCTGGTTTTGTTAGTTTTTAACGCTATTTATAATTTTTTGCGGTTTATCAATACAACTTGTTTTTAATATTTAAAGACTTACTTTATATTCATAAATTGATATTTAAATAAATTGTTCAAACTATTATTGTCTGTTGCAATTTTCTCTTAGAATAGAATTCCAAATACGCGATCTTTTTCTGAATTTTTCAAGTGATTAATAATAATGCGGGTATCTGTAGTATTCAATTTACCGCCAAAGAAAACTGTAATTGTTACGGCACTGATTGTAAAATTAAAAACCATGAAAAATAATATTAAAACTGGGTTTGCCTTATAAATCCTATTCTAAGACCCGAACACCGTCCGTCAAGTCCTACTTTGTCAGAGTTAAATCCTCGAAATTCCGGAAATTATGCACTCGTGACGTTTAAATAAAAAAAGCCAGTCGAAAAATAGAAGAAAAAAGCACGCCTTTTGAAATATGTCGAATAATCATAAGCACATTGAACCGGCGTGACGCCTGACGATTGACAACAATTACAACAATAACATCTACAAAAAGAACATTGCTGACACCTCACCTCGCTAATACAATTTTTGCACGAAATTCTTCTTCGACTCCGCCACAGGCATTTTCCAGATTTCATGAACAACAGACTCGCCGGAGTCGAAAATGGTACGCGAAACAATGAGATATGCAAAATAATCACCAATCAATCAAATTTCTTCTCGCGGCTGACCGTGACTTCTTGCAAAAAATTCTACATTACACCACACTGATTTATTCGTATTTCAAGACTTTTATTATTTACTTAACTTATATTTGCTTGGAATTCCGATTTTTTAACAAAGGGCGGAGCACGGGAAACTATCAAGAATCCGCAGGAAGTAAGCTAACAATGCGTGTCAAAAAATGTCCAAGAATCAGCATTTTTTGTAACCTGCATCTCGCGAGGCTCGCGAATAACGGATTAAAAACATCAAATTAGAGATTTCTTGGCAAAAAAAAAACATATGTTTTTTAACAAAGGACTCGTAACGAACCTGAAAAGAGACTTTATTTTGGATAATCGAGGACAAAAATCGGGTCCCTTTTTTTATCAGCTGACAGTTCAGATCAACATGGCTGCCAAGCAAAAAATGATTGTAGAATTTTTTAATTTTATGGTCTTTTATAGTAGGCTTGGTAACGAAGTTTTGGCGGGAGATGTGCATATTCATGAAATTGAGTAAAGTTAATCGTTATTTAATTATCTGGTGATTTCAAATAATCGAAAATGAGTACTAAAACTGTCAAAAAGATTAAATAATTGTTAATTGTTCTAAAAAGTATAATTTCTTGAGGAAAGGAAATGCATGCTGGGAAATAACAAACATGGCGTTGATGGCGGTAAAATATAAATTTTTAAACAATCAAGTATTTCAAAATATTTATTAAATCCTGCTAAACTCAATTTATATACATATATTTGTTGTTCAAATTTAAAAAAGATGAAATCTTTTTACGAAAAGATAAACTTTTAGTGTAAATATTATCAAATTTTAGTATCAATTCTATACAAATTTAGAATCGAATCTAAATTCTTGCAGAAAGTTTTAATATAAGTGAAATTTACTAATATTAATACATATTTCATTTTTATTTATCCATAATATTTGAAATAAAAAGTTAGATCGCACTTCTAACATTATTTTTATTTTAAACAAATTCTGATTATTTATAATTCAGTTCGGTATATTTCCTTGTACCTAATCTTAATTAATAATCCTAATTATTATTTATTAATTTTTTACCGCAATTCCTCTCATTTTGTCTCTTTTTTAACATATTTTACATTGATAAATTTTGTTTATAAATTCTAAATTCAACGTGAATATATTCACACAAAACCGCAAACTTGTAAACTTGAATCTATTTGAGTTTAAAATTTATGACTCAAATATTTTAAACTCGAATAGATTAAAGTTTACAAATTAGAATTTTGTGTAGACTTCATCTTGACTTAAAAAAAAAAACATCTGATTAATTTTTTATTAAAATTGGAAGAATAAAACAAAATTCGAAGAATTTAGGACAATATCAGAAGATTATTAACCTAACTTAAGATATCAATATATTATATACATACATATACAATTCTATTCTAAAGTCCAAAGCAATTTCGGGTAAAAAAAATATATTTTTGCAAATTTCCTATGATGAACAACTATTGAGAAGAAAATCTTTGATCAAATGTACTTAGTAATTCTTTTATTCCTTTGACAAATACATTATAGAAGAACAAATTTGACGATATCTTATTGTAAAATTTTATTATCAAAATTTATTATCAATTTAAGAACCCAATCTACATTCGTGCCGAAAGTTTCAATTAACGTACAATTTATGATAAACCATAAATGTCAATAAATTTCCTATTATTAACAACTTTTATTATCTTAAACTATATAAATCCGAAATGTTTCAATTTTAAATACAATCCAGTATCAAATATTCATAAAGTGTTTTTTTTTTAATTTTAAATTTAACGGTAGTATTCTTAGAATTTCCTAACTTTCTGGGATGAATCCAAACATTACAAGATGAGAAAAATGTTTAAAACTTTAGTCTCAACTTAAACAGATTAAAGTTTACAAGTTTTTAATTTTTTTTATTTCTAGCCTTAATAAAAGTCTGAAAATTTTTGAATAAAACTGAAATAATTCAAAGAAATTCGAATAAATGAAGAAAATTTATAAGGATTAACTTATTTCAAGAATTAAAAGTTTTATATATACATTAACTTGAATTCCGTTTGTAAACGAATTGGCCTGTTTTAAATTCTAAAGTAAATTTTATTTAATGAAAATACATATTTTTGCAAATTTCATAATACGAAAAATTATTGATTAGGAACATTTTTATGAAAGGGAACCCCAGGAACTTCTTCAGACGAAACAGTGTTGCCAACTTCCTTTGCAGGGTTGTCTCCTCATTTCATATCTCGAATTCCACAATTTTGTGATTCGAATCTGAAGAGATATAATTCAATGTTTATGTTCTTCAGAGGTCTTACACTTATCTACAATTCTTTTTCACGTTTTTGATTACAGTTTTTTATGTGATGATTTATGTTTAATCGATCACTGTCTTCAAAAAACATACATAAAATCTAGAGAAATGTAGAAAGAATTTGTCAGGAACTTGAGCATCTTCTATTGGTAAAAATACATAGAAGATAAATTTAGAAAGTATGGAAAATCATAGATGAAAGCATAGCCAAATTATAAAAATATTAGTTTTGTGTCTTTTTTAATTAAATTTTCTTGAACGTATTGTTACCACTATAGACAAGCCTCAAATAACTCTTTTTCGCTGTTTTTAAGAAACTTCCCCTTCTTCTGAATTAATAGAGCCCAATAAGAAATCAAACATTTTTGGTTGAAAATTAATTCTTTTTTATTGGAAAGTGAATTTTTGGTTCAGAATTTATCTCCTTTGATTAAAAATTACGCTAGTTAGTCCAAAGTTCAACTATTTTATTAAAAATCAAAGTACCTTCTAAATAATTTCTATTTTTAGCTTAAAAATTCAAATATCCGATTAAAAATGAATTGTTTTTATTTAAATTCAATTCTCTTATAAAAAAATTCTTCGCTTTATATTGAAAATTTTGCAAATAACATGATGTTATGATGTTTGCTTACAAATTTAATTATTTTGCTGAAAATCCAATTATTTTGTGGAAAAATTATCGTTTTTGATTAGAATGAACTGTTTTTTATTTGAAATTAAAAAGAAAAAATTCGGTTGATACATCAACTAATTTAGTTTTCGTTGAAAATTCATGTTTTATGGTCAACACTTCAACTACTTGTTTGAGAGTTGAACAACTTTGTTAAAAATTCACTTTCTTCGTTGCAAATTCATCTTTTTGGTTGATAATTTAATTATTTTATTAAAAATTAATTGTTTTTCAGCTGACACATTATCTCTTGTGGTAGAAATTTCATCTTTTTGCTCCAAAATGCAACTGACTAAAAGTGAATCTGGTTTGGTTAAGAGTAAACTATTTTGTTAGAAATTTGTTTTTTTTTTCAATTGAGAATTAAACTATTTTGGTAGAAAATTCAATTATTTGTTTAAAAATGAACTTTTTTATTAAAAATTCATTTTTTCTGGTTGAAAATTTAACTTTTTGTTAAAATAATTAACCTTTTAGTTGAGAAATCAACTAATCTTATAAACGTTTATTTTTTTCGGTTGGTAATTCACCTTTTTGGTTGAAAATTCGACTATTTCTTTAGAAATTCATCTTTATTGGCTGAAAAATTGAACTAATTTGTAGAAAGTTCGTAGTTTTCGTTTGAAATTTCAACAATTTGGTTAAAATTTTTACTTTTTGGTGAAAAATTAATTCATTTCTTGATTGAGGAATCAACTGTTTTATTTAAAATTGGTTTATTTTTGTTGTTGTTAAAGATTTATTTCTTTGGTTGAAAATTATTCTTTTTGGGTGCACTCAACGGTTTTTGAATAAAACTAAAAATTGTTTTGGTTGAATATTCATCTCTTGTGGTATAAATTTCATTTTTTGTTGTAAAACATGTAACTTTCTGACTAAAAATTAATCTGTTTTGGTTTAGAGTTAATTATTGTGTTAGAAATTTCTCTTTATGGTTCCAAAAATCAACTGTTTGGTTGAAAATGAACCTTTTTTTCAAACTTATTTTTTCGGGTTGAAAATTCAACTTTTTAAAAGAAAATTCGTCTTTTGCGACTAAAATGTTAACCCCTTGATAGAAAATTCGACTATTTGGTTAGAAATTCAACTTTTGGGTTAAAGTTAATCTGTTTTGGTAGAGAATTTAACTAATTTTGTTTTTAATTCAGTTCTTTGGTTGAAAGATCGATTCTTTATTTTTTTTTTAAATAATTTTTTATTTCTATTTTGACGTGAAATTTCAAAAATTTAAAGCGTTCCATATGGAAGTAAGTATGATACCTACTTTAATTTAATTTAATATAATGTATGCTCTCTGTCATTGTGAAAAGTAAGCCTATTTTCTCTCCTCTGAGATTATCTTGGGCTGTAAAATCTGAAATAAATCTAACTTATCGCTTAGAAAAGATATCACGAAAAAAGTATTAAATCTATAAAGATACGAAATTTTTAAATCACATTTTCCTAACGCTCCAGTTAAATAAGGCTCACGTTAATCGGCAACAAGTTAATTATACTTTTTCAGGGTCTTCATACTCCACTTTTCCATATAATTACAGTTTCGATTTCCATATTTTTGTTTTTTCGACCCAGCACCCTAATATAGAGGAACAAATTTGACGATCTATTAAAATTAATTCACCTCCTCGAATTCTGAAAAGCAAAATGCAAATTTGAATAATGAATATCGGTATTTTTTCTGTAAATTGACAAAAAGAAGAAAAATATAATTACACCATGTCTCTATCGATGCATATAATCGGTTGAGTACTTAACTTACATATTTCTCTGGCAATCAGCGCATCTTGAGCAGCAGACAGCTTGTTGCGTGTTATAGAGTCCTGTCGCAAAACCGATATACGATTCGTGCACGCGTGTTTAATTACATGCATAAATTTACTGGGCAAAACGCGAAGCAGCGAACGCGGAACGCTCACCATTCCTGGCTTCCCGGCACGCTCCGCACTTTCATTTCCTTATAAAGCACATCGCACCGGTCGACTCTGCAGTTCCGTCACTTATCATGATGATTCAAGTAGCCCTGTCTGCACTTTAAAGTCTGAAGACTAAATTTGCCTTTCAGGAAGCTGGAACCAAACTCTAAAACACAAAAGATTTGTTTACTTTATAAATTTCATGATTTAGATGTTTGTCTTTTGAAAACAAAGATTTGTTCCTATTCTTAAAAAATTATTTGTCCTAAATAATCTTCCGAATATCGACATTTTTATTAATTAAAGTATGTCTTGATTTTCCTGACTACTCGAAGCCTGGAAAATACTTTCCTGGCAATTCCAGGTTTTTCCAGCTACCTTGAAGATTTTTTCAGGCATAACTTTTTATAGCACGAAGCCATTCAAGTATTTCCTATTTTTAATCAAATCGACTTGGGATATGTATACGCATGTATACAATTTCGCGAGTTTATTATAAATTAAGTTTTTACAATCTTTCTAAATATCTAAATGTGTACTATTCATATGTAAAATTAAATCATTTGTGAAAGTAACTTTATTAAAGTATTAAAAGTATATTTTAATAAATGACAGCTCTATTGTTTGCAATTTTAAAAGTAAATTTTTCTATGGTCTCTATTGCTTATTCTATGGCTCTAAATCGTTAGAACAATTTCTTGTAAGAAAACATTTTTCAAACAAATAATTATATTTTAAGGTTATTTAGTAAGTTTTTAAATTAAAAACAGTAGCATTTACAGAATGTTTTCTCGAAAAAATTATAGGCCGTTATTTATTAAAATATAATCATTTTTCAAAAATGTGTAAAAAGCGACGGTCAGAAAAAATTTAATTGCAAAAAAACATGGTTTAAATTAAGTTTTTTTATGAATTTGAATATTTTGCAGAAAAAATAATGTTTTTATTTGAAACGACATCAGTTGTAGTATTTTGATTCTTAAAATTATGAAAAAACTATTTTTTTCAGATATGTCACTTTTGGCACGACAACTACCTGAATTTAGAAGGCTTTTACAAATTACATTACAAGATATTCTTAAATTAATTATTATCGCCACATTATTAAATAATTATTATCAACACTGATTATTTAAATAAATGTTTCTAAAAACATGATTATTGTTTGCATTTTCCCCTAAAGTCCATAAATTTTACTAAAGAATTAAAACCAACTTTTATTTTATCTTCATATACTTCTCGTTTAGTGCATATTTAACCTATTAATATTTTGAATAAAAAATATTTTCTAGGTGAATAGACACCACGCAAAATTATCAGGAAAATAAGGAGATTATTCACGACAATAAGCAAATATATTCTTTAAAGTGAAATTTCCAGTAAGAATATTGGATTTTCATCAAGATATATGAATTCTTAGCTATAATTTTCAACATAAAAGTGAATTTTCTACCAAAAAGAATTAATTTTAAACCAAAAAGATGATTTATCAACTCAATTAATGAATCTTTAACTGGAATAGTTGATTTTGCAACTAAATAGTTGAATTTTCAACAAAAAATTATACATTTTCAACAAAAACCATGCATTTTTTACCAAAAATAATTAAGTTTTCAGCAAAAAAGGTGAATTTTCAGTTAAAATAATGAATTTCCAAACAAACAAAATGTTGAAAAAAAATAGTTCACGGAGAAAAAGATATCGCACAATGATATTGCAAAACCTCTATATTTCAAGAAAGCGCAATATGATAACGTACAATCAGGTCCCGGAGCTTTGTACTATATTTTAATGCACTAATATCACAGAAAAAAATTAAGTTAAATTTGGTTGCTGTCGTTTGCTACAGCGTCCTTAGCAGCAATGGGAAAAAGGCAGAGGATGAGTGAGTTCGAGCTATAAATAGGGACACCAGATTTAAAACAATCACAAAAAAAGTAAAAATTTACTGCAGGTAAAACCTGCAACGGTTAATGATTACATATATTTCGGCGAAAGTTTCACTGATGTTAGGATATCATTTAGCAAAAATGCAAAATGAAACTGACAGGTGGGAATCCCCATTTTTCTCAAATTTAATGAAGTTAAACGACGCTGGATAGCGCTGGCGTCGTAATTGTCGCTACACCTCGAATAAAAATGAAGCGATTATAAGATGAAAGATTATCCAGGCAAGGTTAAAAATCGGAAATTATCTTCGATTCATGTAAAGTTTATCTGGGAAGGTTAATTTTTGTTCCGGTGAATCTTTCACCTGGAATCGATGTAAACTTTATCTTTAATTTTTTCTGTGATCGCTTGCTGACTACTCGAACCCGCGCGAGATCACAAAATAAGAAATACAGTGTGAGAGCGTAATAAACTCAAATTCTTACGTTATAGATTGTACAATTATGCGATATATAATGTAAAAACTTGCAATGTACGATATCACGATTTGGCGCTATTATAATGCGATAATTGCGATATATAGTGCAGAAATTTCGGTATATATTGTAATTCATGCGATATAGTTTTCTCAGTGTTTAACTTTCAAGCTAGTAGCTGAATTTACCAGAAATCTCTAGAAATCCCTTGAAACTGTTGGAAACCCTACCAAATTCTTTGAAATCTCTTGAAATTCTTTGAAATCTCTTAAAGCCCATGGAAATATTTTTGAATCTCTTAAAAACCGACAAAATCCTTTAAAATTAGTTGACATTTAAAAAATCCCATGAAACCATTTTAAAAGCCTTGAAATACGCGGAAACTCTTTAAAAATCCTTTAAAGTCCCTTAATATCACCTGATATATTAGCAAATCTTTGAAATAATTTTGAAATTCCAAGAAATTCGTATAAAGTCTCAATTCCTTGAAATCTATTGATGTGTTTAAAATCTGCTATTTCTGTTGGAATTCCTAAAAATTCCTTGAAATCTCTGACATAGTTTTAAATCTCTGGAAATCATTTGAAATCCTCCGTCAAATAAATAAATTATTCGTTTGTAGTTTTTCTATTTTTTTCAAAAATTACAAAAAAAATATTGTAACGTTATTTATTTCTATACTGATTTTCTTATGACGATTTTTGTAGAATCGAGAAAAAATTACAAGATATTCATTACACAAAAATAATTATAGATCTATACTGAATTTTCTGTAATATTTGTTTCGTAACAGGGGATTACAATGGACTACAAAGGATTGCAAAGTATTGCTTGGGATTGCACGAGAATGTATACGAATGAATGCAGAACGAATATACACCAGACTGTAGGAGTAATTAAACCCCCCAACAATTTCTAATTGGAAGAAATATTTTATTGTACCGGAATACGTTTTAAATCTCAAAATCTTCTAACTAAACCACCTGGAGGGCACCTTTTAGGTTTTTTAATGATTCTTAAAACAATAAAGAGTTTAAACTGTAACATTCTTTTTCCATCAGAGAACACCTGCATATATTTTCTTATTGTTAAACCTCCACACAAGGTCGTAAACCTAAAATATAATAAAGCAATTTTTGGAATTGAAAGACTAAGAAGTCCATAAGATTTATTGCAAAGATAGTACATCGAATTGGCCACTGAGGAAGCATCGTTAAAACAATTTCGAGGTCGTTTTACGACGGAAGGCGGTCACTCAATCGATTTGAGTAGCGCGTGGCCACTAGCCAGCCAAACCGATCGCAAATGAGTGCACATAAAAATAAAATGTCGTGTTTCACGAGGAGTTGCCACGGGGAATTCAATGCTTAAATACAGGGACAGCTGAGAGGATCGAAAAGTCGGTTCACTTGAGAGAAATATGGAAGATTTATGAGGTTAATCAGTTTTAGGAGAAGAAACCGATCATTTCCAGTTTTTTTATTTTTTTTTTATTTTTATATGCACTTTTCAGAGTCGTTCGAATTTTAAATATCCAAAATCACTTATTAGGACCCCTCAATTAGTGGTGTAGTCAAGACCTTGCACTGACAGGGTACTTTTGTTAAAGCCACTTTCTTATCAAGCGGAAATTTTTTTTCAATTATGGGCCATACATAAACTACGTTACCAATTTTGGGCTTTTTTGACCTCCCCCCTCCCGGAAGTATCGTTAAATTTTCGACCAAAAAATATTTTCTAATCAAAGAGATGCATTTTTAACCAAGAAGGATGACTTTTCTTCCATAAAATATTAAATTTCAATCCAAACGGATTAATTTTTAACAGAATAGTTGAAATGTTGTTTGAAAATTATAACTAACAAAACAGTTAAATTTTCCAATATTAATTGGATTTTTAACAAAAAAGTTCAATTTATAAACAAATAGTTGAATTTACATACTGAAATTCTTTTACATTTAAATAGTTGAATTTGCAAACAAAAAACATTTTCATTGAAAGTTTTCATTTTCAACGAAGTAAGATGACTTTTCTACCATGAAAGATGATTTTTCAACAAGAGTACAGTTTTTAAGCTAAAAAGTCTAATGCTTTGGAAAAGAGTGGACTTTTAAATCGAAAAAGACAGATTTTTAACAAAAAAGTTCATTTTCAATCAAGAAATTTGATTATTAACAAGATAGTTGAATTCTCAACCAAAAAGTTGAACTTTCAATAAAAGGGAATAATTTTCTACCCAAAAAGACGACTTTTTAACCAATTATATGATTTTTCAATAAGCAAGATTAATTTTCTACCCATAAAAGACAACCTCTCAACAAAATACTGAATTTTCTATCAAATATTTTAATTTTTTTAACTTACATAATATACAGGATGACAAGTTTCAATAAAAAATGGAATATTTAAATTTTCCGATAAAAACTCTGATAAAAAAACATAATATTGAACAAAAAAACAACGAATTTTCAATCAAAGTTTTCAATTTTCAAACAACAAGATGAATTTCCTACAAGAAGAATATAAGGTCCTATACCAAAAAGACTTATTTTGAACAAAATACATGAATTTTCAACAAAATTATTAAACTGTAAAGCCAAAAAGGTGAATTATCTAGAAAAATTTGAATTTTCAACCCAAAAATATGATTCTTCAACCAAAATGTTGAATTTACAACCAAACAGTTTGATTTTCTAACAAAATGTTGATTTTTAAGCGAAAAAGATGTACTCTCTACAAAACGGTAGAATTATTTACATAAAAGTTTATTTAAAAGAAAACAGTTGAAATTTCAACTATAATTATGAAACCTTAATAAAAAAAAAGTTTATTTTACTTACAAAGTATATCAACTTTAAGTGAAATAATCGAGTTTTCGACCAAAAAAGATGAATTCTCGATGAATCATATGTAACGAATATTTCAACCAAATGATTGCATTTTTTAACCAATAAGAATAAATTTCTACCAAGAAAGACGAATTTTCAATAGAATACTTTCAACCAAAGAAATGAACCTTCAACTAATAAAAATAAATTATTACCAAAGCAATTGAATTTTTGATAAAAATATGACTTTTTAACAATATAGTTGCATTTTTAATGAATTAATTAAATTTTCAAGCAAATAATAGAATTTGCATCCAAACGAGATGAATCCAGAAGCAAAAAATATAATAGTAGCATTTTAGTTCAAATTATTTATCAACGTACATTTGGCCCAGTTTAATCCAAAAGTAGAAGACGATTACAAGCGAGGAGACTCTTAAATCAAGAAGATTCTTGACAAAAGTGATTTATCTCAAATAAATAGCATGTTATCCCACTTTTGGAAATATTTCTCATGTATTCCTTATTTATTATTTTTTAATGAGGCGCTCTCCATGTAATTTATTAAAAAGCACTCTTCAATAGCATTACAAATTTAAAACAGGTCGATTCGAAAATTTATACCTCCATTGCGCGATTATAATATCTTTGGAAAGTTAATTTGAATTTATTTCTACAAGAGATCTGCTTTCAGTATCTCAATTTTGAAAAGTTATTTCATATTTCCTCTACTTTTCCCCTAAATGGTTTCCATCGTATATCTTCTGATTATATCTTAATCAGATAATAAAATAATTCAGATGATATCAGTTCGTAAATAAGTATTCCAGTTTTCGAACCAGTGTGCAGATGCACCGTGGCATTTCTTCAAGGTTGGAAGATTATCTTTGTGACTATTGTCTGGCAAAGGTGGCAAGAATTACGAAAGCTTTCTGTTTCAAGTATTCGCCGACTTTTCAGAACGAGTAAAGCCGACTGCTACGTTATCTTTCAAGAAAACAAGTCTAGAATAAATTGGCCTCCCCAATTTTTTAAGAAGATATTCAAAAAATAGTGAAATCTTCAATGTTTTCTTAAAATGTAAATGAAATCTGATACAATCAGGCGCGGCAATTACTTACATCGTTAAAAAAAGGTGATTTCCAGAGTTTCTAGAAACTACGGACGCCCTCAATATTTGGGTCCAAATAGAATTTTCTATAGTCTGCTTTTTGTAAAGAAAATGTTGCTGTAATTTTTGTTGATTTCCGATTAAGGAAACTAATTTAAAAATCCAATTTTAACGGACTTGTTGAGGGGAAAAGAAAAATGTGACTTTGAAGAGAGCCTACCTGGTAAGGGGAGAATGACAGTCTTTTCAAGATAAATTTTGAACTGAGGGGTGCACCCTTATTACATCTAATCTGAGGGCACGTGCCATTTATAGTTCAGGTTTAGATCTTCGGCTTTGGGTTCGAGCACCCTCGTCGGCAATCGTCCCTTCTATTACGAGTCATTGTGTCCAGAAAATAAACACTCAGTTTCCATCAGCTCTTTTCAGATTCATATAAGAGATATGACACTGACCCATGTTCTTCTTCCTGAAATTAGGCAGAAAATAGGGCCTCTAGATAATCACACTCAAAGGAAATTCCATCTAAACATTTTTTATCTCAAAGCAGGTGTGAATTTTAAAAAGCTTTGTATTCAATTAATATTTATTTGATAATATCATCTTGCATAATTTTTTAATGTTTTATTTAATTATATTCAGTTTTAATGATCAGGGGTAGCGAATTAAACTTTAAAAATTTTTTAGGTTATTTCCCGGGTTTCACGATAAAAAATTAAATTTTTCCTGGTTAACTTTTAAAGCGATTATAGTAATAATCGTAAAAAAGATCTTAGACTTCACAGTCCAAAATGTTCTCAAAACAGAGAAAATAGGGTGATTTTGTAAGAAAATAGGGGAATAAATTCTTTTAAATAATGCTAAATTAGGTGCCGTATTCCTCAGATTTTATGTTGGAATTTATTGCATTTTCAACGAAAAATATTAGTTTTCTAGCTAAAAAGTCGATTTTTTTAGAAAATATTTGACTGAAATCCAAAAAGATGAAATTTTCAACCAAACAGTAAATTTTTTCAACCACGATAGCTTAATTTCTTCCAAAAAAAAATAATTTCCAACCGAAAAGTTAAATTTACAACCAAATAGTTGAACTTTCAAGTAAAAGGGACGAATATCCTAGAAAATTGTTGAATTTGTTTACCAAATAGTTGAATTTTTATCCTAAAAACATGAATCATCAACCAAATTACCGAATTTTTAAACAGAAAATAACAAACTTCAACCAAAAACAGTTGAATTATCAACAAAATAATGAGATTTTCATCCACTTTATAGAATTTAAATAAAGTCCCTAACAAAAATAACATATTAGACTTTTTAATTTAAAAAATTTGTATCTCAACCATAAAAGATGAATTTTCAACCCAAAAGGGCGTATTTTCTATATAAAAAGACAGAAGTTCAACTTCAACAAAACTTCCAGCATATAGTAAAATTTTTAACCACAAGAGCTCAAATCTGGACCCAGGATATAACAGTAGATTTTTCCAATAAAAAGAATTAACTTTTAAATGATGACTTTTAAGAAAACCCATTCAAGTTTTGACAAAATTTAAATTTGTATTCAAATAGTAGAATTTTTAACCACAAGAGCAATTCTGGATCAAACATACAATAGCCGACTTTTTAATTAAACAGAATCAACTTTCAAACTTAAAGATAAATTTTTAACAGTTGAATTTCCGACCAAAAAAAGGTGAGTTTCTAATAAGATAGTTTAATTTTGAACAAAATAATTAAATTCTTAACTAAAGCGTAGAATGTTTGACAAGAAGAGATAATTTCTAAACCAAAAATTTAAGGTAAATGTCCCAATTTGGGCGAATGTAAGGATTTGTTTGGCGTATTTTGCTTGTAAAAGTATTTTAAATCGTATGAATCGATAAAAGTTCCCAATACTACACAGTTTGAACATTTTTCATTAATAATGTGTCTGCTTATCGATATAAACTAACCATTTTTACTGAATAATGAAGAATATTTCATGCTTTATCGATGAACCTATTTGGGCGAATGAATTTTTCCTCTGACCCAGTTTGGGCGAATCAAATGTCCCAATTTGGGCGAATGACGCTATGTTATATTTCCTACAGTAGATGGATATATTTATTGATAAAAACTGACGCCCAATTTAATTTGTCACTACCCAGGAAAAAAGAACCGATAGAAAGCGAGTCGCTTTGAATTGCGTATCTGTCATTTGCAGATTAAAAGAATAAAAATGCAATCGGTTGGCCACATTTTTAATTTGTCATCTGTTCGCGGTGCTTTAAATCTGCCATTCCACATTCGTCAAAATGCTGAGTGAATAGAGTTGAATGAGACTGACTAACCTGAAACAATTCCTATGAGCATTCTACGATTCGTTAATGTGCATATGAATGGGTTGAGATTCAATATGAAATGGAGTTCTTAAAAGATCACACCCAATGGTAAAAATGCGATGCGCACATAGCAATTATCAATAAGCGTGAATCTGCCAATTGTAGGTTACCTGAGGCTGTGTTCAACTGAGTGGACTATGCAGATTACAATTTTTAAGAATTAATTGTTTCGAATAAGAAGTATGAGATAATAAGTTTGAATAGCACAATGCTGATTAATAAAAATTACAGAAATTCAAATTAAATAATATTGTAATATATTATAATTGATGCGACAATGTATTTATAAATTCAATGACTATTTAGTTGTAATTCTCTTTTTAAAGTAGTTTCATTAGATTATCCTGTACAGGAATTATAAGATTTACACTGAATTAAGCGTCAGTGACATTCAACTTATTCAGTGCACATGCTAATGGCTGCAGAGAGTCTACGTGTTAAAAACAAACTCCGCAATTCGCTTATATCCATTTGCATCACAAACATCCAAATGTTTAGAATTTCAATATATGGTAAATGTGAAATAAATAAATGTTTAACATTCTGATGTGGTGTGATGCAAATATCTCTAAAAAAAAAGAAAATGTTAAGCAACATCAATTAAAATACCTGAAAATAAATGGTCTGTAAATAAAAAAAGACTACATGTATGCCAGGATTTTCTTAAAGGTGGCCATTGAACTTTTTTTTAATGAATAGTTTTAACTATTTAAATTGTATTTGTTTTATTTAAATTATTAATTTTCTATCGGAATTATCGTTCCTCTATCGGTTAATGCTGATTCATAATCGCTACTGAATGGGTCCGAGAAAAGAATTACGTGGCCGATTAAAAAAAGTTGATTTCTCATATTCAAAACTCACTCTAACCTATGGGCGGCTATTTGGAATTCCAGTGACAGATACGCAATTCAGAATACCTCAAAAACCATTCAAATGCAAGTGAATGGATTTTTGTTTCCTGGGTAGGAATTTCACTATTTTCACGTAACAATTTATCAGCGTAATAAATCACGTAATTAAAAGAAAAAGAATATTTTTCTCGTTTGCATTTTTAAATTTGATATCTCATTGTCGTTGTAATCGTTTCACACACATTTTTATCAATTATTCAATACAAATTTATAACAAAAACAGGCATCATAACAGGAGAAAGCTTTCAGAATTGGAATAATGTGCTTCTTATCTTTAAAAAACTCCCTAATTTTTATGCAGCCGTGCTATTTGTAAAGACTCGCACAAATTCCTCCAGCCGTTTTTTCCGTTCGTATTAAGGCGGAAGGAAATATTCGAATTACCAATTAGTTTTCATTAATATTAAAGAACACATTCGTCAAGCTTAGCATTAATACTTACTTTTCAATCAAAAAATTCGCGCCACACAAATTTTGGAGCGCTGTTGAAACGAAAAACTACGCAGCCTGTCAACTTGCGAACTAACAAGCGGAGAGTAATGTTTTGCTCGATCTGCCACGGATGGCGACACGTGTTACTATATAACGTTTAAAAACGCGAATACGTAGGGGAGACTGGGGTATTATGGACCACGGGGAATTGCGGACCAACGCAATATTTTTTTTCCTTGTAGTGGTAAACAACTCCATATCACTGGCGTCAGCTCACCTCATGTTGGGTTAATTTTTCCTACAACACTCCACTTGTTTACACGCAGCGTGATCTCGATTTCACAGGAAATAGAAATTTGACTCTTCGTGATTTTGTTTTTCACTTTGTGTTTGGTTTATTTTTAACACATTTTCCGAGAACCAACTCAGGCATATATGTTCATAATATTCGTGGAACCTTGTGTCTTCGGAACAAACAAGAGATTTTGCACGAAGTTTGCATTGTGTCACTCTTATGCTGCCATATTGTGAAAACAGCGTTCGGGGAATTATAGACCACCTTT
>NC_046662.1:79114171-79124778 GCF_010883055.1 Belonocnema kinseyi | reverse complement strand
AGTTACTGGACTTGCGAACATTGCGTTTCGGACTGATTTTCATTGTAATTTCTCACTTCATTTTACTTTGCTTCTCTTTAATAATAAATTTTATGTCATTTTGAATTAAGAATAAAGTTTTGCCTACCACACCTTTTGATTTTTAATCGATATAAAAAGTGGTCCGCAATTCCCCGACATTTTTCAAAATCACAAAAACACCATTTTTGCGCTAAGTGATATAACTTGTATGATTTAATACAATTTGACTGAACTGCCGCGACCCAAAGAGAAATTCCTTCTCGTACTACAAATTCAAGCTTTGAAATTTTTAGAAAAAGTCATTTTTCGCGAGTTTTAAGCAAAAATCGAATTGCGGTCCATAATACCCCAGTCTCCCCTAATAAAATGACTAAATCCTATATCAAAAACATCTTAAATCAATTCTAGAATATTATTAACGTTTAAAAACACGAATACGTAATAAAATGACTATAAATCCTATATCAAAAACATCTTAAATCAATTCTAGAATGTGAATAAACTATTTACCACGGATTTACCTACAGTATGTGAGCATTCGTACAAACTGGGTATAACAAACTTTCAACCACACAGATGAAGTTTGAACCAAGAAACTTACTTTTCTATAAGATGAATTTTTCAATCCAAAAAGTTGAATTTTCTATCCGAAAATACGAATTTTCTGCAAAGCAGTTGAATTTTCGAAATGAAGATAAATTTAAATCAAATAGTTTAATATTATACAAACAAATTATATTCCACTAATAAACAATAGCATTTTTAAGAAAAAATATTAATTCTAGACCAAAAATGTAATGGTAAACTTTTCAATAAAAAATAATTAACTTTTCCCCAAAAATAGTCGGATTTTCTTATTCGGTTCTATTAATTCAGTTCTCAGTTAAGCGAAAAAACGAGAAACAGGGGGAAAAGAGTAATTTTAGTGGAGAGAAGAGGAATTCTTTAAAGAAAGCGAAAAGCAGGGGAATAGGGAAAAGAGTGTGAAGTCTGTGATTTAATCAACAGCAGTGGAAATTCTCCGCAAGAAAGGAACTGCGTAATATTATTTCAGAATATAAATTGTGCCTTTCCTCTCTATTTGGCAACCATATACTTCTATGTTCCCAAAATGACTAGAAGTGGGTAAATTTTATATTTGAAAACAAAATACATAACTTGAGCTTTTGGCAGTCTCCAACTTCAAAGCAAGTTTTCTCGAAAAGAATTTTCTCAATTTATTTGCGAAACATTTATAGTATCCCTACATTAGTATTATTTTCTTACAAGGCGAGTCCATATAAGTCCCGCAGTTTTATTATCTTAAGAATTCGGTGGAAGAAAGGTCTATACACGGGTCATCCTCATTGCTAAAATATTATTTAACTCCTTTAGCATTCGGCGTTATTAGAAGTACTCGCATTTGCCTTGGAATTTAGCCAGGGGAGAGGAAAACTGCAGAAAAACACCTCGTGAGTTTAGCCGGTTTTTGTTTGACAGTCGAGTTTGAAGGCGGATATTCAACCCTGCCTATCGAATGCACACAATCATTCTAGGCGTTTAAACCTCCCATTCGACGTTAATTAAAACGCAGCGAATACACAACGCGGTCATTCGTCGCAGATGGTCACCTATCCGAGTGCTATCCGCGCTCAAAATGGCTTGACTTTTGGACTCTTCCCGTGTCAATCATTAGTAATTAATTACAAAATTGTAGTTACCTTCGTAATTACTATGTTAACCCTGCAACGGTACATTGGTGCGAATTCGCACCTGCACATTTTTCAATTTTTTTGGCATTTACGCACGCACAACTGTAGCAGTTTATCCCCAATATATTAAATATATATGTTAAATGTGCGTAATATATGTTACATGTTTACTATATGTTCAATATGTTAAATATTTAAAATTAACATTGCAAAAAAAAATTCGCACCAGTGTACCGTTTAGGTATGCTGGGTTGAAGTGGATACGGTTTGAGGGTTAATTATCTAAAAAGTAAGATATTGTTCTCAAATATAAAACGAACTTTTGCATTTGAACGATTCATCAACGCAAACTTTAATTTTTGTAATTTATAGTATATGAAAGGAACATTCATTTTTGAACGAAACATTAAGTTTAACATTTTAAATATAAAATGATCTTCAATATTTTTAACGGAGATGATTCGTAACTCTGAGAGCAATTCGAAGCATATTCTTTTTCTATCGACGAGATGATATTTACCTATTGTAAAAGTAAATTAAAAAATTGAAAAAATTCCTGTTTTTTCAACAACAAAATTACTGCTAGTTTTTAGCGCTCAGCATTTCTGTATTTCCCGGTGAGTGGCAATCCTGTTGATTTAACATTTCAGATAAAGATTAATTTTTTTACAATTTTGAACAAGTAGCATTATTTTTGTTCCGTTGGGCTCTATAAAGTTTATGGGAGTACAAGACGATGAAGTATTGCATAGCAGGTGCTAATAAAAATTGGCTGCGCATTATTACTCATGGTGACCTCGATCATATCGCAAGAATTTCCTTATATTGACAAATCGTTTACTAATGTAAATTATGATGGGGTTCCCTTAATCGATTAATATCATTTTGATAAAACACGCAACGGTTAGCAAAATTGTTACATTTGTTATTACGAAAAACAATTTTTTTGAAATAAGGGAAAATATGCGCCTTAAGTAATAGTTTTCTATATAAATAATAAATTTTCGAGTACATTTTTGTATAGAATAAGTATAGAGTATATACCAAAAATTACAAATTTTCATTAGAATACATGAATTTTCAACTGCAAAAGATAAATTTTCAACAAAAAATGGAATAATTATATTTTTCATTTAAAAAATTTATTTTTAACAAAAAAATCGAATTTTCAACAAAATGATTTAATTTTTAACCAAAGAAATAAGTTTTCAACCAAATACATGCATTTTCAACTACTATAATAATAAATCTTCGACAAAAAAAAATTGAACCAAACAGTTCAATTTTTAACTACAAATGTGAATGTTTAACTATAAAGATTAATTATCTTTAAAAAAAGACGAATTAATTTTTATCCAAATGGTTGAATGTTCGTATTTTCAGTTACGAAATTTAATTTTTAACTAACATGATGAATTTTTAACAAAATAGTTAAATTTTAAACCAAAGAAATGAATTTATAACAAAATATATGAATTTTCAACTAAAAAAGATAAACTTTTAATAAAAAATAAAATAGTTAAATTTACAGTTAAAAAAATAATTATCAACTAATATAAAATGAGAGTTTAACAAAATAGTTAAATTGTCAACAACAAAAAAAGGTTTTTGAATTAAAATGATGAATCATAAACCAAAAAAAAAATGAGTTTTTTACAAAGTTGTGCTGCTCACAACTAAGTACTCGAATGTCCAACCAAAAATTCGATAGTTGATATTTAAAAAAAAAAAAAGATTCAACCAAGCATGCTTTGTTGAAATTTTTGGAAAAGAAAAATGAAATTTCTACGACAATAAATAAGTTTTTAAATTAAAAAGATGAATTTTCGACCAAGAAAGAATTTCCTATCAACAAATAAATAAAATTTTACCCAAAATGTGGAGTTATCATGCCAAAGAGTAAATTTGTACAAAACAGTTGAATTTTTAAATTCAAATCGAAAATAATAATATTTTACAAAAGAGTTAATATTCCTTCCAATAGTTTTGCAACCAAAAATATTGACTTTTTGTTAAAAAAAAATGGTTAAATTTTGAAACAAAAATAAAATTGTATGTTCATTGCCTGAATTTATAAATTGTACAAATAAGTATTTCGAGGTCATAATTTTTTATTAAATAATTGAGTTAACAACCTTTACAATATGATAGTTATTTTAAATTCTTTTCAGAACCTTAAATTTTCTTAGCAATAATTCTATTATTTCCTTTCTTTTGAAATATTAGTAAAATTCCACGCAAGTCAAATGTCAAGTTTGTTTTGTATTGAAATGAATTCACAATGAGACTGCACCATTAGAAATCGTAAAAAATATTTATTTCCGGGGAATAAAAATCGCTAATATTCGTTTTAGGGTATTAAAAATGGTCACCTAGTAAAATATCAGAAAATCAGGACAGAGATTTAAAAAAGAGGAAAATATAAAAATTTTGGACACGTGCATGCCCAAATTTCTAATTCCTTAGGTGAATATAATTGAATTTAATGAGAAAAATATACAAATCAATAAATTATAATGTAAAAAGACATAAACTTCTTTTCTTCTTTACACATAGAGACGACAATATTTGTAAAAATATACATTTTAGCTCAAAGGTAAACATAAAAATAACCTACAAAAATAATATAATAAATCCCGCCTTCTACAAACATTTTCATATAAAATAAATGAAATTTTCAGCAAACTCCTTACTTCATTAATCGCCTTAAGCCTTAGACCTCATTAGTTTTCATTTAATAATGTGCAAACAATAAAATAATTATTGAAACAGACTGTACATTGCATCGATTTCTTACTGAAGAAAGTCATATTTGAAAATTGGATGGTAGTGCCATCTGAGAATGACAGGTGATACTACATAACCTCTACCAAGCAGTTGGTAGAACTGCAATTGTTTTGATGTAGTGCATCATCTGACTTTCTAAGAAATAGTTGGATTTTTGATAGATTAGTGAATTGATGTATCAAACATTTGTGAAAATGAAAATTCTCTCGTGAGTGTTCTCACTCCAAAATTTGGTTCAGTTCTGTTTCAAGTGGAATCTGACGCAGCCCAAAATGTCTCGTGACAAGTGGATTCACTAACCAACTATTTTGGGCCAGCGAGCCACCTAGGAATTCTTTATTTCTCGCTTGGGGGTTCAGAAAAGATTTAAAGGTGAGTATTTTGGGCGAGCTCGTGTCCTAATTTATCTATAAATACATTGAATTTTTATTTCGTGGGCGTATCTCACATTTTCTTGAAAGATTTTGCAACTGATTCGTGTAGGTGGTGTTGGTTATCTACTCCTCGAATCACTCGCATTTTGTCATATTTATTGCTTAACCAGGCTAAACTTTCTTTATTGAAAATGATACTTTCTTCGTGGGCTTTTATTATGTTATTACTGGCTGGTTTTAAACTCGTTTATTTGTTAAAAATAAATTTAAACGAGATTCTAGGAAAACTGATCTTGTGACCTTTTTTTCAAAATTGTCTCGTATATCTACAATTTGATCTACAATTTGTTTAGATTGTGTATTTTTATTTGTCTTTGTTCACTTTAATTATTCAGCCACTACTTCAATAATCTGTAGTTTCATTGCTTGTATTTCAGTTAAGTGTGACATAACCAAGAAATAATGGACTTGTCTTGTAATGCATTCACTATTTTCCTATTTTTTTATAAATATAAAAGTTATTTTACCTCCCTTAATGATTATTTTCTTATAGATTTTGATTATAGGGATTATATCCTATAATTATGAGCAGTTAGAAATTCCTTTAAATTGTGTAATTTATTATTGAAATGACACTTCTACATTTGTTATCTGCATCGTTATCGAGACAAGTGATGCCATTCTCTATTTCTTTTTGTTCTACGTTATTTTTAAACAGAAGTTAATCAAGGTATTTCAATGAATTTCATAAGATTTCAGTTATTTTATATGTTATCCAATTATTATTTCAAGGGCTTTACGGTCTTTTAAAGATTATATGCTATTTTAAGCGATGTTGCAGAAATTCCAAAAATGTTAAACTCGATTTTAAGGGATTTCTAGAAAAATTTGGGAAATAAACTAAATTTCAAGGAATCGGACATAATTTTGACTTATTATAATTATTTTTTACGATTATATGTTTATACATTTCAAAAAATACCATAGATTTACAAGAGATTACAAAAATTTCAAAGAATTTTTTAACACATTTTTACATTTTGTAATCTATGCATCGTTATCGAGGCAAGTGATGTAATTCCTTCTTTCTTTTTGCTTCTCGTTATTTTTTAACGCAAATTAATTATTATCCGTCACTAACTGTATACTAATGTGCAATTTTTCTTTTACTTTACAAAAAATTAAATTTTGATAGAAAATTTTGAAACGTTAGTGCTTTAGTTTCACTTTTTTTTAGAAGATTTTAAAGTTTTTAAAAGAATTTCACGAGATTTTAGGGATTTGAAAAACTTAAGGGTATTTATAAAGGTTTCGATAAATTTGTAATAAATTTCAATTATTTTAAGGAATTTTTAAGATTTTAAGATATTTTTAAAACCACGAATTTTTTCAAGGGCTTTTATTTTGAAATATACTAAGGGATTTTAAAAGATTCCAAGAATTTTTTTTATGAATTTCATAAATATTTATATATATTTTTTAAATACATTTTCCATGATTTCAGAAAATTTCATAATAGAATATCACGGAATTGTATTACAGTTTATTGGAGTTTAAAGAATTTATGCACGAGAGTGAGATATTTTGTAGGGTTTTAAAATTTTCAAGAGATTTGGAATTCACCCTGAATTCTTGGGAATTCTCGTAAATTTTATGAATTTACTGGAACTTTTTTAATTCACTTGAATTTCTATGAACTTACTCTTTTCTACTTAGTTCAATGGATTTTGTTTTAATTTTTAAAAGTTTCAATTTGATTGATCCTGAGATTCAATTAATAATATGATTAAAGGATTTGAAATATTTTAACGTATTTTTTGTATTCCTTGGCAGTTTTAAGAGCTTTAAAAAATTTCAGCGAAGTGTAAAGGATTTTAAGTAATTCGGTTTTGGCAAAAGATTCTCAGGTGTTTTCAAAGACTTTAAAGCATTTGAAGGGCTTTCGAATGATATCAAAGGATTCGAAATATTTAAGGAAATTTAAAAAGATTTCCAGATTTAAAAAAAAATTATTTCAGTAGTTTGAAGATTTTAAAGTACTAAAATATTTTAGGGCATTTAAAAAGATTCTAAAGCATTTTCAAAAGATTTAAACCATTTCAAGGGATTTCCAGGGATCTTAATAATTTTAAGGGATTTTAATATTTTAATGGATTTCTAAATTTTTTTGACAAGACAAAGATTTCGTAGGGTTTGGAACATTTGAAGAGATTGTCAAATATTTTTTTGCAATTGATTTGTAATTCACCCTGAATTCTGACTAATTTATCCTAACTCATTTTAAATTCGTTTGAATTCTTCTATATTTACTCAATTCTACCCAATTCAATTAATTTGTCCATATTTTTTATTTGTTTTCAATTCACTTCATTGCTTTTTAAATTCAGGTTGATTTTTAATGAATTTCATCTAATTCTTCTCTTTTCTTTTAAATTTCTCTAAATTCACTCAAAATTTTATTGTAATCAATCAAATTTTTTTCGATTCTTAAAATTGTTTCAATTTATTTGAATTCTTTTCAATTTATTTTTAATTGTATTGTAATCATTATTCACTTCTTGTGTTAGAAATGATTAATTTCTTAATTAACATCACCTTTAATTCTCAGGCATTTTATCAAATTCTTTGAATTCCCTTAAATTTTTCTAAGCTTATTCCAAATTTACTGAATTATATTGAGGTTTTTCATATTGTTTTAAATTTATTTGATTTTTTAAAATTTATTTTGAATTTTTATTAATTTCATTGAATTCTTCTAAATTCAATCCAGTTTTACGTAAATCAATAGATTTTTTTTTGATTTTTTGATTTGTCCAATTCATTTGAATTCATCTGAATGTAAATTTAATTGTTCCGAAATCTTCTGAATTTATCCTGAAATAGCTACCTTCTGAGCGTGAAAAAAGTACCCTATGATCATTACAAAAAGTACCCTTTGGTCTCTATATTTTATCCCATATGGACTGTGAGACCTGATCTTTAAACATTTCAAAGATTTCAAGGGATTTTAAAGTTTACAAGATTTAAAGGGTTTCTAGGGATTTGAATGGTTTTTTTCAAGAACTTTATTGAATAAGTTTAATTTAATTCATGGTGAAGAGATTTCAAATTATTTCTACTTATTTTAATGGATTTTTAGAATTAGATATATTTTTAAATACTTCATAGAATTTTAAGAGATTTAAAAAGAATTAAAGGGATTTCAACGAATTTCACAAGATTAAAGGATTTTTATAGAATCTCTAATTAACTCATAAAATTCATATGATTTCCAAAAATAATAAAAATCGGTTGAAACAAATTTTTCGCGAACTTTGGAAAATAAATCAAATAAAATTTAAAACAATTCCTAACGATTCTAAATATTTTCAGTGATCTTAAGGTATTTCAAGAAATTTTACAAGACTCGAAGAATTTTTTGGAATCTCCAAAGATTTCTGGAGGTTTTAATTTTTCTTTTTCTTTAGAAGACTTTAATAAAGTAGTGCAGATTAATTTATATTGAAAGGATTTCATACGATTTCTAGTTATTTTAATGGATTTTTATGATTTCTTAAGGCTTCAATTGATTTTAAGAAACTTGAGACAATTTCTAGAGAACTTTAGGGAATAAAATAAACTTTATGTCCAAAAGGGTTTTAAATTACTTTAAAAGATTTCAAGTAATTTCGAGATTTCAAAAATTTCACGGGATGTCAAAGAATTTTGTAGGGTTTCTAAAGATCTCAAGAAATTGGAAAGAAATTCACAAGATTTGAGCGATTTGATAGGACCTTCAAGTATTTCAAATATTTTATGGGATTTTAAAAACTCTAAAGGAATTTCTAGAAAACTTTAGTGAATATATTTAATTTATTTGCAAGGGATTATAAATTACTTTTATGGATTTCTGACTATTTTAAAGACTTCCAAGGAATTCAAAAATGGTTCAAATATTTTAAGGGTTTTCTATTGATTTTAACAGTTTTCAAAAACTTTAATGGGTTCAAAAATATTTTTAAAGGTATCAACGTATTTCAATTAAATTTAAAGAAATTTTAAAGATATCAAGAGGGTCCACAGATTTTTGCTGTGTAAAGTTTATTTCTGCTGAATCGCTATTTTTGTATACTTCCATGTGAGATTACTGGTCGTCTAGAATAAATCGATCCTTTGTAGTTTGCTTAGTTCATTATTTTATACAATGAATTTCCTGTAATCGTGAAAAAATGATCGAAAATTCATTATAGGCCTTTATTAATTTACCAATAATATTTGTTTGAAAAAGCCGTTTGAAATTTTGCATCATATCCGTTTCGCAATGCATGATTTCTACATATTATAATTAATTTTTACGATTATATATTTATATATTCCAAAAGATTCCATAGAATTTCAAGAGATAAAAAAGATTTCAAAGGATTTTGTAACACATTTTTACATTTTGTTATCTATCCATCGTTATCGAGGCAACTTATGTCATTCTTTCTTTCTTTTTGTTTCTCGTTATTTTTCAACGAAAGTTAATTATTACACATCACCAATTGTATAATAACGTGAAATTTTTCTTTTAATTAAAAAAAATGAAATTTGTACAGAGAATGTTGAAACTTTAGTTTTAGTTATTTTTAGAAAATTTAATAGATTTTCAGAGAATTTTATGAGATTTGAGGGCACATGATCTTCAATTATTGCCAGGGATTCACGGGATGTTAAAGATCTATTCCCACAGATTCCAGAGAATTGAAAGAGATTAGAAAAAAGTCCAGGGATTTCAAATTTGAACGAATCTCCAAAAATTTCGATAAAGATTTTTAACTTTTAACAAATTCCAAATATTTCATTGGATTTTAAGAGATTTTAGCAAATTTCTAGAGAACCTTATAGAATAAAATTAATTTAATTTTAAAGGATTTCTACGGATTTCAACAATTTCAAGATATATGATGAAACTTACAAAACTTCAAAGGATTTTAAAGATTTTCAGTTATTTTAAAAAATTTCAAAGAATTTAAAGAGATTTAAACAAAATTAAAGAATCCGACAGAATTTTAAGAGATTTCCCATATTTAAAAAAATTTTGTAGGATTTAAACGAATTTCTAGAGATTTTAGTGAATAAAATAAATTTTATTTAAGGGATTTCAAAGAATTTCAACATTATTTAGGCATATAATAAAAGTTACAAAATTTTAAAGGACTTTAAGGATTTTAAGTTATTTAAAAAATTTGAATCTCACAAGATTTAAGGGTTTTTATATGACCTTAACTTAATTTAAAGGATTTATATAGTTTTAAGAGAACTTTAGAAAATAAATCAAATAAAATTTCAAGGAATTCCAAGCGATTCTAAACATTTTTAAGGATTGTAAGGTATTTCAAGTAATTTAAAAAGATTTGAAGGATTTTATTGAATCTCTAAAGATTTCAAAGAAATCTAGGGATTTTAAAGATTATAAGCTCTTCTAATACATTACAACGTATTAAAAAATTTTCAAGGATTTTAAAGAATTTTGTGGAGTTCACAAAGATTTTAAACTAGCTTTTAAGATATTTAACACATTTGACGAGATTTAAAGGTTTTTATTGAATCTCGAAATATTTAAAAGATTTTTAGCGATTTGTACGGTTGTTTTTAAAGTACGTTCACGAATGCGTTTAATTTAATTTATGTTTACATGTTTCCAATTGATTTCTAGAAAACTTAAAAGAATAAATTTAATTTATTTTCAAGGGATTTTTGCGATGTAAAGTTT
>NC_046662.1:79108592-79114071 GCF_010883055.1 Belonocnema kinseyi | reverse complement strand
TCTGAGATTATGAGTGATCTAGAATAAATGTTCCTTTGTTGTTCGTCTACTTAATGATTCTATATAATAAATTTCCTATAATCATGAAAAAATTATAGAAAATTCATTATAGACCTATATTGATTTACCTATAATATCTATTTGGAAGGGCAGTTTTCAATTTTGCATGATATCCATTTCGTAATACATTATTTGTCTTTAGAAAAATGAAACAGCTTTTTACATCTATGATTGTTTAATAAGGACTAAACGAAAAGAAACTTTCATTTCATTTTTCTGATTAGTGTTTAAATTTATTTATTTGTGATTTAACTTTCACAACAGGATTAGGTTTCCTAGGAGAAGAGAAAGCGAAAGAAAGCTGCAGTGGTTGGTGAATGGTGTTGCAGATAGACTCGGTGTGGGGCTGGGCGTCACCCCCGCTGCGCCTCCAGCTAGTCGGGGGGACTCGAGGAGCTTCGGGGAGCGCGGGTATCGGTGCCCAATCCTCCCAGAGGATGGGCGAGATGGTCGTGGATCGCGCTCCCTCACCAGCACGCCTCAGTCACACCTCCGAGAAACATCCCCGAGCCACCCTTACTGAGCTCAACGCTCTGCGCCGTCATCGGGAGCTCTGCGATGTCGTCCTCAATGTCGGTTCCAGGAAAATTCTCGCTCACCGCGTCATTCTCTCTGCATGCAGTCCTTATTTTAGGTACATCAAATGCATCAATCACTATTTCAGGCCTCGGACTCACCATACTGTCTGAACATTATTTTACACTTTTTTTTGAACGATTACACTATTTTACTACTATTTCGAAAAGAAATTAGACTAAAGAAACTATCTTCTTACAGTTGTCTGCTAATTCCACTGTTTCATTACTTCCTCTTTTAAAATATTTGTAAACTGAAAATGTAACTGTTGCATTTTTGGTAGAAAATGTGTCATTTTCAGTAGAAAATTTAAATATTTGGTTGAGAATTTATGTGTTTCGTCAAAAATTCTTGTTTTTAGTAGAGAATTATTCCTCTTGGTTTTAATTTCAACTGTTTTGGCAGAAATTATATGTATTTCGATAAAAATTAATTTTTTTGGTAAAAAACTTAAATACATGGTTGGAAATTATTCTGTTTTGTTAAGGATTCAAATAGTTGGTTGAAAATTAGACTTTTTTGCTTGTATTCAATTGTTTTTAATTTTAAATTAAAATCGGTTTTGGTCCGCGGTTGATCAGGGGCCATTTGAAATTATGGATTTTCAGGCCGAAAAGATGAACTTTTAACGAACCAGCTGAATCTGCAGCCATATACTTAAATTTTCATCAAAAAATATGAGATCTCAACGAATTACATCAAATTTGCACAAATCGGTTGAATTTTCAAGCCTGACGAATTCTCTAGAAAACAGTTGAATTCTCTACAATATATTTGAATTTTCGTCAAAAATGTAATAATTTATATTTAAAAAAAGATTGTAATTTTAAATTAAAAAGAGTTGAATACAACCAAACAGACGAATTTTCAACAAACTATTTGAATCCTCAACTAAAACAGATTAATTTTCAACCATGCACTTACATTCTTAACCAAAAGAATTATTCGTTAACAAAATAAATATATTTTTGATCAAATAGTTAAATTTTAAACCAAGAGGATTAATTTTTCTACTAAAAACATGAATTTTCGACAAAATACATGACTTTTCAAGTTGAGTTTTTGAGCCAAGGAAAACACTATTCAACCAGTTTTATATTTAACCTGGAAATACTAATTTTCAACAAAAAATGCAATAGTCGATATTTAAAATACGTAATATTTTATTTTAAAATAAAAAACAGTTGAATATAACCAAAAAAGATTAATTTTGATGACTATACTTGAATCTGCAACTAAAACGGATTAATTTTTTATCATAAATTGCATTGCAAACCAAAAAATTTATTTTCTACTAAAAAATATGCTTTTTAAATTAAATAAATATATTTTTCACTAAATAGTTCAATTTTCAACTAATAAGATTAATCTTCAACCAGGAAAGATGATTTTTTACCAGAATACATCAATTTTTAACAAAATATATCATAAAAACTTTAAAATATAAAAAATACCATTTTTCAACTAATTATTTTGAACAATGGATGCGATACTGATCCAAATTTTATTTGATTAATTTTTAGGCTACATTTTTTCGTTTCTAAAAATTTTGAATTATACAGTTGAATTTCTAAGGTAAAAACGTTCAATTTTTAACCAAAAATTATGCAGTGTAATTTTTATCTAATCGAAAGAATGTAAAAAAAGAATGTTGCACAAAACAGTTTAATTTTTAACCAAATTGTGAAATTTTCAAGTCAATATGATAAATTTTCTATAAAACAGTTAATCTTTTTATCCGAGAATACGAATGTTCAACACCAAACTTATTTTACAACCCACCAGTTGAGTTTTTAACAAAATAGTTTAATTTTCAGATAAAAAAAATCATTTTTGAAAAAAGAGACCAACCATGGAGTTGATATTTTAATCTAAAGAGATGAATTTTCAACAGAAAATATAATAGTGGATATTTTGAAAAAAAGTTTTAATTAAAAATAAAAAATAGTTAGATTTAACCGACAAAGACAAATGTTCAAGAAAATGCTTGAATCCTCGTCTAAAACGGATTGCCAAATTGTTTAGTTTTCGAGCAGAAAATATAAATTTTTTTTACCAAACAGATGAAACTTCTACCGAAAGAGATACATTATCAAACCAAAAAGATGAACTTTCATCAAAATAAATATATTTTCAATAAATAAAGTTTTAGTAAAGACAAAGACAAAATTTTTATCGAATTGTTTAATTATTAAGCCAAAAAACGACTTTTCAACAAAACAGTCAAATTTTCAACCACGTAGTATGGCCTTAAAAAAATTGTTGAATTTTCAACCAAATAATTTAATCCTGAACCTAATAATAAATTTTTAAATAAAAAAGATCTTAAGTTAAATTACTTTAGTTCTCAGTTAAGTGAACAAATAAGAAAAAGAGGAAAGACTGTGAAGCCTGAAATAAATAGGAATTTGAATCATTTATAGACTAAAAAAACATTTTAAATAAACATTGCAACGGCTAGCTTCAATGTAGTTCAACCCAAAAGTACTTGCACATCCAGTTTTTCTTTTATACGTAATTTAGCGATTCCCTGCGGTTATTTTGAGCCAAGAAAGCAAAAAAGTCGTACTGCGCTTTTTCAAGAAAAAAGATTTTTCCATTTTTAGCTTCCAGAAATCTATTAAATTGTGCTCTTTCCAGATGCTAATATTGTTCAATTCAATAAATTGATCGATAAATGTATAAAAAATCTATCAAAATGGACTAAAATAGAATTTAGTTTAAAGAACTTTAACATTTTATTTTTTAAAACGTTTGTTTTTAGTTCACTGTCTATGTAAAGAACACGTACCATGAGATTATTAAGGTTTCTGAGTTTCAAAGTAAAGAAAAAGGATTTTTGTCTAAAATTGGAGAAATATAATTTTACCGAATCAAACATTTCATTTTGTTCGAAGACAATGTGAGATATGCAGTATCTAATATAATGCAGTTCATAGTTCAAAATTGTTCACCCTACTGAAATCTTTGTATGTATATCTTGTGTTTTTTAACAAAAAATTAAAAAATAATATTGAAGCGACTAAAACAGCATTTAATTTGACGAACATGAATGATTTTATTTTCAAAAACTTTTCTTTTTAGTTTAGTATCAATATTCAAACTCGTTCACCTTCCTGAAATCTATAAAATAATACCCTCAACAGATATTTATCTTATGTATTTGAACAAACATAAGTCGATTTTTATTTATTTCTTCTATCTTTTCTTTTCAATTTTCGTAAGTAAATAAGACAAATATCTAGTAGAATTTGATAGAATTTTGATTTTTTTTACAATTTTGATTAAAAAACAAAAGAGATACCTCGGGAAAGAGTATATTTTCATAGATTACAGGAAGCTGAACAATTTTGAACTATAACATGTTGTTTACATAGTCAGTGAACAAAAAACAAACGTTTTAAAAAATAAAATGTTAAAGTTCTTTACACTAAATTATATTTTAGTCGATGTTTATCCATTTTTTCTATATTTTTGGAAACATCTATTGAATTAAGGAATATAAACATCTGAAAAGGGGGTACAGTTTAATATATTTCTGAAAGCTGAACAATTTTTAATTACGAACTGTTAATCATATTTTGCGTCGTTTTAGAGAAAAATGAGATTTTTAATTGTTAATAATGTAAAAAACTTTTATCTTAAAAACACGTAGTTCGATTGTTTGCTTTCTTGGCTCAAAATAATCGAGGGGCATTCCCGAAACTCTTACAAAGGAGAAACTAGATTGCAAGTACATTTGGGCTGAACTTAATCGAGGCTAGCCGTGATTGAAGTTCATTTTTAATATGTGAAAAATGTTATGACACTATTTTGACACTATTTTATCAAAAATTCACATGATTTAAACTATTTTCGATCACTCAAGTGAGTGCGAGGTCTGATATGTATTGTCACTGCTTTTGGCACCGTAAAGTACGCGTTTGCTATCATTTTCTATTATTATGGTGACCTGAAACCCATGGACAATAGAGAATTACTTTAAACCAGGGATTCGAACGAAATTAAGGGGAATTTTTGGATATTTGTCAATTATTTCGATCAATTTAAAAGAATTTGGCTAAAAACTAAGCTTAGTCTAAAAAATTATAAAAATATAATGAGCATACGAAGGCACGATGTCAAAATTATGTGGTAATCATATTTTTTATAAGAAAAAAATGAAAAGGAACGTAACAAAACTTTCGTTACGTTCCTTTTCGTTTCTTTCAACATAAAACTTTGACGAGATACAAATTTGACAATGTGCCTCCGTAGCTGCATTATTTTTTAGTGACTTTTCATACTTAGCATTATTTTCAGGTAAATTCTATGGAGTTTTAAGGAATAATTGGAAAATATCTGAAAGTGCCCCTTAATTTTGTTCGCATCCCTGCTTAAAACTTGCACTCTACGGGTTCAAAAGGAGTGACGACATCTACTCTGAGTTTTAAGTGTCCATCCTAATGATCTGTCTCTTCCAGAGCAATGTTCACCGGGGAATTGGCTGAATCCCGTCAGACTGAAGTCACAATTCGTGACATAGACGAAGTGGCGATGGAACTTCTCATCGACTTCTGTTACACATCCCACATAATCGTCGAAGAAGCCAATGTCCAGACACTTCTTCCTGCCGCATGTCTTCTTCAGCTGGCCGAAATTCAAGATATTTGCTGCGAGTTCCTCAAACGGCAGCTGGACCCCTCGAATTGTCTTGGAATTCGAGCGTTTGCTGACACGCATTCGTGTCGAGAACTCTTGAGAATAGCCGACAAATTCACACAACACAATTTTCAAGAAGTAAGAAACTTATTAGAGAAGTGCCGCTAAGGGCTCTTCCATAAACTACTTACTGACAACCGTA
>NC_046662.1:79098722-79108582 GCF_010883055.1 Belonocnema kinseyi | reverse complement strand
CCCCCCACTCCCATTCAATTCAAATTTATATTGAGTTTTCAACAAACAATATTAATTTTCTAAACAAAAGGACAAAGTTTGAAAAAATACATGCAGTTTCTACCAATTAGTTGAATGTTTAACTTAAAAAGGATAACTTACGAACCAAAAATGTAATAGTGCAATTTTCAGATTAAAAAACCACCGAATTTTCAAGAAAAAAGTTCAATTTTAAACCAAAGAGGTTCAGCAAGGACTTGAATTTTTAATTAAAAAAGATGAATTTTCCAGCAAAAAGATTAATTTTCTACAAAAAAAAACTCATTTTCTACCCGAAAATATGATTTTTTATCAAAAAAGTTCTTTTTTTACCAAAACTACAATTTTTCATCAAAATGTAAAAATTTGTAACAAAATAGGTAAATTTAAACCAAAAATATGAATTTTTAACAAAAAAAATAATATTTTACCAAATTTTTTTATTAGTTGCATGTTTTATTCAGAAGGATGAATTTTCAATCAAGAAGATTAATTTTCTTCCAAATTAAGATGAATTTTTAACAAAACACGTGAATTCTTAACTGGAAAAGATCAATTTTCAATACAAAATATCAAAATTAAAAAAAAAATGGAAAAATTATATTGTTTGTTAAAAAAAAATGAATTCTAAAAGAAATATAACGAATTTTCAACAAAAGAGATGAATTTTTAACTAAAATGCTTAACTTTCTAAAAATGGAATTGTCCATTTTTCAAGTAAGGAGATGAATCTGCAACCAAAAACATGTTTTTGGCTTAAAAATTCAATTGTTTTACTAAAAAAAGTCGTCTTTGGTTGAAAATGGTCCTCTTTTGGTGGAAATTTATTATTTTTTCGTTAAAAATGGAACTGATTGGTTAAAAAGTAATCTGTTTTGGTGGAAGATTTAACTATTTTTATTGAATGAAACTATATATTTATGAAAATTTAACTACTTGCTTAAGGTTGAACTCCCTAGTTAAAAATTCATTTTTTGGTAGATGATTCATCATTTGAGTTGACATATAAATTATTTTGTTGAAAATTCAATTATGTTGTTAAAAATTCAACTATTCTGTTGCTAATGTAATTATTTTGTAGAAAATTGAACTAATCTTTTGAATATTCATCTTTTTGGATAACATTTTTTTCTTTTTGGAATAAAAATCAGTATCAAAATTTTAATTTAAAATTCATCTCTTTAGTATAAATGTTCTTGGTGGAAGATTCAAGTTTCTTCTAAAAAACTCGTCTTTTTGACTTAAAGATTTGCCTATTTGGTTAAAAAAATTTCATGTTTGTGATTAAAGTTTTTTTTAATTCGACTATATGGTTGAAAATTAACTATTTCGTTAAAAATCCTTTCCTTTTTCTTTAAACTTCATTTATTTGGTTATGAAAGCAAATGTTTGGTGTAAAATTAAAATTTTTTGTTTTTTAAAAATTAAAATATTTGGTTAAAAAATTATCTTTCTTGGTTGAAAATTCATCTTTTCGGATTTAGAACTCGAATTTTTTCTAAACAATTTGACTTTATAATTTGAAAATTCAAAAATGATGACAAATTTCTTATATTTACATATTTTAGTAGTAAACAATAATAAAAAACAAAAGTACCAAAATTTAAAAATAAATTTTTTCCTCCATAGATATTTTGTTGTAAACGTGCAAAAACATGTTTTTTTTTTAAATTGAGTCATATGCACACATTTAAAAAAATTTGAATGTGTCGAACCTGAAAGAACATTTGATCATTTTGATTTTTCGGAAAAAAGCAACTTATGTTGTGGTTTAGGTATTTTGGAATTTATTTTTATTTTTTGCGATTATGGAACGTTATAAACAACACAAAAAACAATCAATTGAAAAACGTGTTTTGTACATTTTCAACAATTCTAAAAAAGGCAATAATTTTTTTTTTATACAAAAATTTTTTATTGAAAATTTAAAAACGAGGACAGAAGATATTAACCGATTTCAAAATTGCTTTCTTTACTTGCTTTGGATGTCGACTGGATTTTTTTATATTGCTGTGAATTGATTTCCAATGCCCTAAGTATATCTAATTTTTAAGAATAAATTCTTTAATGGCATAAGTCATTAAAAAATAATTGAAAATTATTTAAAGAAATTGAATTTAAAAGAAAGATTGTTCTTTTCGACATGTAAAGGTAAATGTTTAATCTTTCCTCTATTTCTCCCTTTTTTCGTGAGAAAGTGACCTTATTTCCCCTTTTCGAGCTACTTTTGCGCTTTGAACCGTGCAAGTCTTAATTAAAAAATTAATTTCTTTCGGTACAAAATTATACTCTTTTGTGGTTGACAATTCAATATATTTCGATTTTAAATCTTAAGCGTTTCATATGGAATTCAGTATGGTACCTACACAGTAATTTCCCCTTTTCTAAGAGCATTTTGGGCTGTGCATTCTGTTAAAATATTAGTTTTATATGTTCTTTGTTTTATTTTAGGCGTTGATCAAATTAAATAGAAGTAGCAATTTTAACTTAAAAGGGTAATAGCGTAAAGTAACTTCTGCATTTTTCAGCATTTATTTATTAATTTTTTTCATTGATATTTTCAGTGAATATTTATATACCTGGAAAAACCTGGAAATTTTAGGAGATTTTTTTTTAATTAGGGTATTTTTTCGAGAGCCTGCTTATTTTTTTTTACTTACAATATTAAATTGATTAAGAATGATTCTTTAATTGTTGTTTTTGGTTGAAAATGGATCGGTTTAAGTTGAAAATTCATGAATTTCTTGAAAAATCATTCTTTTTTATTGTATTCCATTGTTTTTTAATACAAATTTTTATTTTTTTGTTGTTGAAATATCAACTACAACATTTTTCATTCAGAATTCAGTTTTTTCGAATGAAGATTTAATTACTTTGTTGAAAGTTACTCTTTTCTTTCAAATTAATTTTCTGGTTGAAGATTTATCATTTTAATTGAAAATTCATCTCCTTGGTTAAAAAATGAGATCTTTTCTTTAAAAAATTCGTTTCTCTATTATGGCTGACAATTAAATATTTCTATTGGAAATTCAACTATTCTAGTTGTAACTATTTTGTTGAAACATTTTGTTGTTAAATTTTGTATTGAAAATGAAACTATTCATTTTTTGGTTGAAAAGTTATAGTTATTACTTAAATATTCGACTTTTTTGGTAAAAATTAATCTTCTTGGTTAAAAATTCAACTTTCTATGTGAAAATTTAACTATTCCAGTTGAAGATTCAGTAGTTTTAACTTATAATATTTATATTTTAATACATTAATTTTTAATCGAAAATTCAACTATTTCGTTAAAATTTTCTGTATTAAGTTGAAAAATAGTATTTTTGGCGGAAAAGTAATATTATTGTTTGAAAATTTATGTTTTCCAGTTAAATATTCATCGAACCATCAAATCTTTTTTTTTTTTCTAATTAATTGTTTTCTTTTAAAATACTTCATTTTCCGTTGAAACTGATCTTTTTTATTTCAAAATATGCAGTATGCAAACATGATTGTTATGCATACTCTTCTCCTCACGGTATTCAAAATTTATATTGCAATGAACAGCGAGCTTGCTAGGCCCGGCTTGCCTTTTTGTGTACGTAAAAAATATATACGTTTCTGTCGAGCACTCCACAAATAGAATTTTCAGAAAACCTCAATTTTTTAATGTATTTAGACTTCGCTAAAAGAAATTTCCACGTACAAGTCTCTGAGATCCGCCTGCCTTTTTGAGGGTTAATTAAATGATCGTGCTAAGATTTTTAAGAATATCTTACAATATTAATGGAAACTGAAAAAAGAAAAATTCTTTATAATAAACTCGCGAAACTGTATACATATTCCGAGTCGATTGTTTTTAAAATGTTCGAAATATGGCTCTATGCTACGAAAAAATATACCTGGAAAAAAACCACCCTGTTATTTTATTAATTTTGCATTGCAACATTTTATTCTAGGTAATGGAAAGTGAAGAATTCCTCCTGTTGCCCGTTGGCCAATTGGTAGACATCATCTCCTCAGACGAACTGAACGTCCGGACTGAAGAGCAAGTCTTCAACGCGGTCATGAATTGGGTCAAGTACAACGTCACAGAAAGACGTCAGCATCTGGCTCAAGTTCTCCAGCACGTGCGACTGCCTCTCCTGAGTCCAAAATTCCTCGTGGGGACTGTTGGATCGGATCTGCTGGTTAGGTCCGATGATGCCTGCAGAGATCTGGTAGACGAGGCGAAGAATTATTTACTCTTGCCTCAAGAAAGACCGTTGATGCAGGGTCCTAGAACGAGACCGAGGAAACCCACGAGAAGGGGTGAAGTTTTGTTTGCAGTTGGAGGATGGTGTTCCGGGGACGCGATCGCGAGTGTGGAGAGATTCGATCCTAATACGGCGGATTGGAAGATGGTTGCACCTATGAGTAAAAGAAGATGTGGAGTAGGAGTGGCGGTTTTGAACGATTTGTTGTATGCAGTTGGTGGACATGATGGGCAGAGTTATTTAAATAGTATAGAAAGGTACGATCCGCAGACGAATCAGTGGTCATGTGATGTTGCGCCGACGACGTCTTGCCGAACGAGTGTCGGTGTTGCGGTATTGGATGGATTCCTTTACGCTGTTGGCGGACAAGATGGGGTTCAGTGTCTGAATCATGTTGAGAGGTTCGTGTCTACTAACTTAAGCAGGGTGTTTAGCACTCTGGAAACTTCCTTGTATTTTGCTCATTGTCTTGACATTTTTATCAGCGTGTCCAGCGACCTTGAAAACCTGGAATTCTCGTTGATTTTTTTTTAACCTTGTAAACCTAGAAATAGTGTTCTAAGAAGTTTAAGAATATGCTCGACCAGATTTCTAAGATTTCAAACGATTTTACACAGATTGTAAGTATTTCAAATGATTTCAAAGGAATACAAAAGAGTTCACAAATATTCCAACAGATTTGAAAAGATTTTCTCAAAGATTTCGAACATTTCCTAAAGATTTTAAAGATTTAAAAAGGGCATTGGGAATGGTGGTCCACTATTTCGCCACCTGTTGCCGAAAACCGGAACTAGGGAGAGTAGGTACAATGTTAAAGATATATTGTAATTTTTGCGTAAGTGTTTTCACGATTATTTTGGGAAGTATAAAACAATGATTGGATAATAAAAAAAAAACAAATCTTCATCAAAAAAAATAGTTTTAGATAGAATTTTTACCTTATACAGTGAAAAAACATATTTTTGTCAAATAGGTTATTAAAAAAAGGAAAACAATTATTTCACTATTTCATGTAAGTTTCAATACATTGTAAGCTTAAGTCAACTATTATAAATGTATGTAGCGACCAATTTTATTCGTATTATGCAAAGAATACAAATAATAGACGATTGAAATTGAAATAAGAATTCTAACCTAACTTTTAGATCAGAATTTTAAATAGTAAATATTTCATGCATAAATTAATAAAAAGTTACTTTAAGTTCATCTTTGCTTCAAAATAAGGCCATTGAAGTTTATAATCTATTGAAAATCACAATTAAAAGTACAATGTTTTTTTTTTTTTAGAAAAAATGTCTGCCAAAATATGTGTTTTTCACTGTATCAGATGTAAATTATATCTAAAACCCTTTGTTTCCGATAAAGACTTATCTTTAGTATCAAATAAATACTTTAAACTTCACACACACAAAAAACGCTAAAATACTTTTATGCACAAATTAAAATGCGTCTTTAAAATAGTACCTATTCTTTCTAGTTGGGATTTTTTTTCACTAGGTGGCGTATCGCAGTATATCCATTCCCCATGGTTAACCAGATTTCTAAAATTTCAAAAGATTTTACACAGATTAGAAATATTTCAAAGGATTTCAAATGAATACAAAAGATTTCATAATTATTTCAATGAGTTCATAAAAATGTAACAAAGATTTAAAAAGAATACAAGAATTCCAAAAAGTGTACCCTTTTTGGAATTCTTGTATTGTATTCTTGTATTTTAAGTACTTCAAGGGATTTTAAAGAATTCACCAAGATTTCACAAAGATTTCAAGGATTTCAAAGATGACTTATGTCCGTCAAAAATAATAATTTGTTTATTTATGACTCTGCTTTCTTTAAAAATCTTTGACCAATAAAAAATGAAATGGCTCATTTTTTACATCTATAAAAAACGGCGATTTTATTATTTAATGTAAAAAAGGTGACCTGGAAAAACTTGACTTTTTGATCTGGAAAACCTGGAAAAAACCTTGAATTTCGTTCTTAAACTTATTTATTTTAACACATTTTTTGAAATTTTATAACTTTTTCTACAAATATATTTGAAGTACGTTCAATTCCTCGTGTAATGAGCTTTTATTGATTACATATAATTGGTTAAAAATTGATTGAGTTACCGAACAGAAAAATTCTACAAGAGGCACAGTAAATAAATATCAAGATAATAAATTTTTCATTTTTAATTTGAATGTGAATTTTTTTCCGATTATAACATATCATTTGTTAAAAATGTTTTAAGATTAAAATTCTAGTCTGTGAATATTAATGTTCAGGGCAAATTACTCAAGGGCACAGGGAATTTTGAAAATAAAGGTTGCGGTCACACTAATATGATATTATCGTTTGTAATAAATGAAATTTACATTTTTATTTACTCTTTTTCGTTGCTTGCTCCTGACGATTGTATTTTTAGTTAAGAATTTTACTACTTGATTGCAAATTAACAGTTCTATTAAAAACTCATCCTGTTTGTTTTCAATATTTATTATTTGTTTTAAATTAAATTAAACATTATTTGTTTAAAATTCTTCAGTTTCACTAAAAATTAAATTACCTGGGTGAGCGTTAACCCTCTTTATGAAAAAATTCATCTTCTTTAGTTATAAATGCGTTTGAGAATTCATCTGCTCAGGTTGAAAATTGAACAATTTACTTAAAACTTAAATATTTTGTTTAAAATTTTATTTATTTTTTTTTTTAATATGAAATATTGTATTTTTTGTGGAGAATTCATCTTTTTGTTGAAAATTTAACTATTCCTGTTGGAAATTCAATGGTAATTCCAGTATGTGGTTAAAAATTCAAGTATTTTGTTAGAAAGTCGCAGTTTTTGTTCAATAATTCTAATGTTTTCTTGAATAGTTTGAAATAGAATAGATAGAAACTTCGTCCTATTGGATTGAAAATATCCACCTTTTTGGTTGAAAATTAAACTGTTTTTGGTTGAATATTAATATTTTTGTGTGAGAAAGCGACTACTTGGCTGAAAATTTATTTTCATGGTTAACAAATTCTGTTTGGTCGAAAATTAAACTTTTTTTCTTGATTATTGGTCTATTTGTATAGAAAAATCGTGATTTTGGATTGAAAATTCACCTTTTTTGTTGAAAAATTAAACAGTCTTTTAGAAAAATTTATTATTTGGTTGAAAGCGTAACTTTTATGTTTAAAATTTAATTACACAAATTTAATTCAGGGTTTGCCTCGCACTGGCCTTGTGATTAAATCTGTCACCGTTTACAGACAGGGTCTTTTAAGTCCTATTCAGTTTTTGAACTGTTTCTGGCTTTTAAAAAATGTAGTAAAATTCAGATTTATGTTTTCAAGTGTCTACTACACGCTCCAATTGTTGCTGGTGTCACACGTTGAAAATTTCTTTAAATAAAAATTGAAATTTGGAAAAGTATTTTAAAAAATCGATGCTTCTTAAAAACTTCATAATTTTGCAACAAGTAAATTTAAAAAAAATCGTTGCAGGGTTAGAAAGCTTAGACAATGACCTTCGAAAACAATATAGGCCCATTGGCAGCGGCTTCAAAAAGTTGAATTATTTGAAGATCTGAAAAATGAGAATATTTTACAGTGATTCATGCAGGCAATTCCATAAAAAAAATAGGATATTGAATGGTAATCCATGTTTATTGTACAAAAATATACCAGAATTACATGAAAACTTTATGTTGCTCATATTACTGCCTAGATTTTTTAGAGGGGGAACCGAACTTCCATATTTTCCCAAAGGCGAGACAGTTCAGTTTGAAAAATCGTTTGTGCCTTAAAATCCCCAGCCTGTAAACGGAGGGTTCATATTTTTTGTTTCAAAATTCGACTATTTGGCTGAAGATATATTTTTATGTGTTGAAAATTCCACTATTTAGTAAAAAATTCGAGTATTTTGTTAGAAAATCGTACTATTGGGTCGAAAATTCAACTGTTTTCTTGAATGTTTGTATATTTGGATAGAAAATTCGTCCTTTTGGATTTAAAAATCACCTTTTTCGTAAAAAATTAAACTGTCTTGTAAAAAATGTTATTATTTGGTTGAAAATTCAACTATATATGGTTGAATTTTAATCTGTTCTATTTAAGAATTCGATCATTCGTTTGAAAAATCATCTTTTTGTTTTAAAAATTCAACAATTCGGATAAAAGTACGACTGTTTTCTTGAAAAGTTAATTATTTTATTAACAAATAAATTATTTTATTGACAAATAAACATAAATTAGCGTAAAATTCGATAAGTCAAATTTCAATCAATTCAACGTTTGGTTGATAATAATTTGAAAATATAATGATTTGTCTGAAAATTTAACTATTTTATTATAGATTTTTTTTGTATAAAAATTTTTAGTTAAAAATTCAACTGCCTACTAAAAAATTCACGTTTAGTTTGAAAATTGAAACTACTTGTTTAAAAATAGACTGTGATTGGTTAAAGTGTAATCTTTCTGATTTGTAAATTCAACTCTTTTCTACAAAATTCATCTTTTTGGCTTGAAGATTCAACTATTTGTCTAAAAATGCAATTATTAACATTAGACTATTACAGCAAAAAATTATTGGATTGATAAAATTGCATTAAATTGCCGTTAAAGGTGAAAAAATGAGAAACTTCGAAATATGTTCGATTTGTGCTTCATAATTGGTTTTTGATTTCAGGTACGATCCGAAGGAGAACAAATGGTCGAAAGTTTCGCCGATGACGACAAGAAGACTCGGCGTGGCTGTTGCAGTCTTGGGTGGTTATTTGTACGCAATCGGTGGTTCGGATGGCCAGTCGCCTTTGAACACCGTCGAGAGATACGACCCAAGACAGAACAAATGGTCCCAAGTGTCTCCCATGTCCACGAGACGCAAACATCTAGGCTGTGCTGTATTTAATAATTTAATATATGCCGTTGGAGGCAGAGACGACTGCATGGAGCTCTCGAGCGCCGAACGCTACAATCCTCACACCAATTCCTGGAGTCCGATTGTCGCCATGACTTCTAGGAGAAGTGGAGTAAGTCTTATAATCAGAAATGATCATTTTAATTCTAAGAAGCTTTACTTGAGTTTCTAAAATTCTACCTTAATTTTTGAAAATTTTAAAGATTTCACACTTTTTTAAAGAATTGGTCTATTTCTCCTTCTTTTCAAGTAAGCTTCCCTTTTTCTTGTTTTTTTTTCTCTTAAGTGCAAACTGAATTAATAGAGTCCAATAAGGAAATCCAACTATTATTTAATTGAAACGCCTCACGGCTATCCTCGATTAAGCTCAACCCAAAAGTATTTGCATATCCAGTTTCTCTTTTGTATGTATTTCCGCTATTCCCCCTGGTTATTTTTAGCTTAGGGAAGCAAATTTTTTCATTTTTAGTTATTGAACATCCCATTTTTCTCAAAAACTACACAAAATGAATAGCAGCTCATAGTGCAAATTTTCCTTCCTAAAGTGTATGAAATGATACCCTTACCAGATGTTTATCTTGTATAATTAAAAAAAAAATTCAAATAGATATACAAAATCAATAATAATCAACTAAAATAGCAGTTAGTTTAAAGAACTTTAACATATTATTTTTAAAAACGTCTGTTTTCAGATCATTGAATGTGTAAAAAAC
>NC_046662.1:79041902-79098622 GCF_010883055.1 Belonocnema kinseyi | reverse complement strand
AATCTATAAAAATGTACCCTCACCAGATGTTTATCTTGTATAATTAAAAAAATTCTATAATAGATACACAAAATCAATAATAATCAACTAAAATAGCAGTTATTTTAAAGAACTTTAACATATTATTTTTAAAAACATCTGTTTTCAGATCATTGAATGTGTAAAAAACATGTCCTATGAGATTAGCAAGGCCAATTTTGAAACAAAAACATCAAATAAATTTATTTTTAACAGATATTTATTGTTTGGTTTGAAATTGTTGATTAAAATACATAAGATAAACATATGGTAAGGCGACATGTTCTCAGATTTCAAGAAGGAGGACAATTTTGAACTATGAATCGCTATTCATGTTTTGCTTCGATTTCGAGGAAAATGAGATTATAAATCCTTAAAAATGATATTTCTTCAAGTTTAGAGATAAAAACCTACTTTTCTTTACATTGAAGTTCAGGACCCTGAATAATCTTATGAAACATGTTCTTCAAATAGTCAGTGTACTAAAGACTGACGTTTTTACAAATAATATGATAAAGTTCTTTAAACTAAATTCTATTTTATTTGAATTTTATTGATTCTGTCTATCTCTTTTGAAATTTGTGGTTAAATTACACAAGATAAACATCTGGTAAGGCTAAATTGTTATAGATTTTTAGACGAAGAACAATTTCCACTAGAAATTGCTATTCCTACTTTGCTTTGTTTTCGGAAAAATGAGATTTTCAATCAGTAAAAATGATATTTCTTCAATTTTAGAGATAAAAACCAGTTTTTCTTCACTTCGAAGCTCAGGAACCTTAATAATCTCATTGAACATATTCTTTACATAGTCAGTGAACTAAAGACAAACGTTTTTAAACATAAAATGTTATAGTCAGGCCCCCAAGCTGATGAGTATTTCACCGCGAGAAAATTTTAGGTATATAGTTCAAAGCCTTGTCGCTGAGGTGCTATATTTGCCACAACACAAACTTTGTGCCAATGTCCTAATAGCGCGGAACGTTCCAGGTACGTTCCCGGAGCGTGTAAAATGTCCACTATTTTTAATAACAATTATCTCGTAAACCATAAGGGATAGGTAAAAATAGATATCATTTCTGAGTTTTGAGTACCGTATATACTACATTGTAATATGGTATCTATATCATAAACTGACATTAATTTTGGCCTATCACTTACGGTTTATCGGATATTCATTGATAATAGTATAGCGTCAACGAAGCATTTTAGTTGGAAGTCCTCAAGAAAAGCTCCGATTTTGATATATATTTTTAAATTTTGTTCTTTTATATTGTTTAAAACCAGAAACCTTTTGGAGGGGGCAAACAAGTATTCATATTGTTTAAACTATTGTAATGATATTTAAGTGTAAACAAAATTTTGTATACGATATTCATCAAAAACTTTTTTTTAAAAACAGATATTTATATTTTTTATTCATATTGCAATCATAAATAGCTAAAAATTATATCAAAATACAGTAAAATATTTTCGAATAATTACTTATCAGTTTTTTCTATATAAAAGTGCAGTGACATAAAATTAATATACATAACAGAATTAGAAATGTCTTTATTTATTTATTCAGTATTTAAACAAGTAATGTTGAGAAATTTAATATTCTATATCAGACATTACTGAAAATATAATGAAATTTAAGTGAATAAAATTTTATGAAGACTTATTTATCAGTTTTTTTGAAATATTTTATTAAATGTAAATAATTTAGTGCTTTACTTTATATACAAAAAATATAAAATTTCATTATGTTAATATTCTTAATCGCAGTGGATAATGACAATACCACGCTTGTTTATTATGCGAGTTAAACGAATACATTACCTTTTTCATTATCACGCTACGTGGACATTTTATCTATTTTTACTGTCTCTAACAACTTATTACCTTCTTTTCCCTAAATATCCACAAACAACTCTGAAACTATCGATTTCCAAAATTACTTTTCCATGGTATCTTTTTATGATAATATCTCGAAGAGATCAAAGTTATTTATAATTAATTATTTCAGAGCTTTAGCAATAAATATAAACCTTGCGAAAAAATATTATAGGGGATTCAAAAGTATTCGGAATGGGAAGTCCAAAAACACATGGAAAATGTAATTGTGAATAACAATTTTTTTAAATAAAAAAAAAAAATTAAAATTAATTTTTACAAAACTTTCTTATTTTCAAAACAGAATAGATTGTACTGAATATTTTAGTTTTTATCCGAAGACATGAATTTTCAACCGAGAAGATTAATTTTTTGGAGAAAAAGGTGAATTTAGAAAAAAATCTAGATTTTTAAATAGTCTATTGGATTTTTAACTATAAAAGATAAATTTATGGCCAAATAGTTGAATTTTCTTTTGAGAAAAATAAATTTTACCAAAAAATGAAACACTATAATTTTCAATTAAAAAAAATTAATTTTGTACAAAAAAAACGAATGTTTAAAAAAATAGTTAAAGTAAGCAAATAGATGAATTTTTAACTAAAGTGATGAATCTTCACCTGAAATAGCTTAATTTTTATTTAAAAAATAAAGAATCAAACAAAAGTCAAAGACTTAAACAAAAATTAAAATTGTCACCAAAGATATCAATTTTCAACTAAAGCCATGCACCAAATAATACATTTTTAACGAAGTACTTCAACTTTTAACCCAATAGTGGAATTTTCGACCAAAATGATTAATTTTATACCCTAAAAGATGAATTTTTAACCAAATATAACGCAAAAGTGTGTCAAACACGTACATATTTCTTGACCCATACAGCAAATTTTTACGATGTAAATATATAATTATTGATATACAATTTATTTTAACAACTTTTTTTTTATTCTGAAATTACTATTATATAAAGAGATTTTCAGAAAAAAATGGGGACAAAACTTAATTTTTTAAATAAATATCAAAAATATTGTTGAAACAATATAAATAATTGTTTGCCCCCTCCAAAAGGCTTCTGATTTTAAATAATAAGATTTTTTTTAATTTATCAAAATCGGAGCTGTTAAGGACTTCCAAATTTTTCCTGTTTTGTGTATTCATTGATTATACTATAATAATAACAATAACGATAATTTATTCTTTGAATGATCCCAAGTGGCGGAAATATTAAACACTCAGGGAACGTTCCAGGAACATTCCTGGAATGTTCCGTCCTACTAGGGTGATGACTCCAGCTAGGCTGCACGCAACCTCTTTATTTTTATTTAAACTGTCACAAATGTGATAAACCAATGTTTTTTCATGTTACGGAGAGCAAATGGTGCATTTTTCAAGTTTTGAATTATCAAATCTTCTGAATATATATTTTAATTTTTTTTAATCTTGTGACAAAATTTAAAAAAAAATTATCGAAAATATTACTGACGTTACTGTAACTATATCTCTCATATACGTTTTACAAACAGTCTGACGATTTCTTCCTTAAATTCATTAGTTTTACTTGTTTTGGTATCCATAAAATAGCATTATTTTTCAACTTTTATAATATCTATAAAATTTCCTTCAAATGTAGTATTTAATTTTTAGATAACTAATATTGCGAATTTTATCAAATGTACATCCTTACTTGTTATGTCCACACTGCCAACAAATATAGTTAATGAATATGTTTTTATTATCTCCGTTATTCATAATCGTGATCAAATTAAAATTAATAAATTTACAGGAGAAATCGACAGCCCTTTTTTTGAAATGTATGCGAGAGATGAAGGGTTATGATAACGTCAGTGCTATTTTAACAAAACATATTTCTCAATTTTTCGAGAATATTTGGTTGAATTGAACATTCAGTTTCTACAAAATTGATGTTATGTGCTTAAAAAAATGCTTTTACTGCTTTCTACACCATTAAAAATATATTTAATAAATATTTTGAATGATTTATAACCAATGTGAGAATTTTGTGTGTATGGCGAATGTAGCGCCTCTGCGACAGGGCTTTGAACCTGCCTCCTGTCACCGCGAGTTGAAAATGGCCCATGTGTTGAAAACGGTCATGCGGCGGCGCTAGTAGTAACTTTGTTCTAGTTGTTTTGCCTGTTATGTGTCTTTTGTTATGTATAGAGCCGTTAAAAACTATTTAAAATGTGTCAAGAAAATGGTTTATTTATATAATTATTGTGAAAATGACACAGTGGATTTTTCTAAAAGTGTTTTTCTTTTTTTCTATCGAATGATTTCCATTAATTATCGCTCCGGTATGAAAATACCCGAAGACCCCGAATAAAAGATTGAGAAGCTTTTTAATAATTATGAAAGATCTGAGGAGAAATGGTTTCGGTTTTATTTTAAAAGAATAATTTTAAGTTTTAAATATTTTAAAATGTGGGTTAAAAGAATATGGAAGACGTTGAGACCATTTTTTTTTAATTTTTAATTTTTACACATTTTTTAGATAAACTGAATTTTGTCAGGATGCGAAAAAAGTTCTTGAAATTCATGGGGGATTTTTAAATTTTTAAGAAGGATTTGAACGATTTTCAAGCAAAATTTTGTAATTTTGTCATATTACATAATTATGGAAAAAATTGAGTAAGTTTGAGAGATATTCAAAAGTTTTGAAACGATTAAAAAATAAATAAAACTTGCAAAGTTTTTTTTCTAAATTTTCACGAAATTTAGGGCAATTTTTAAAATCTTGCATAATAAATAAAAAATGCAGAAAAAATTTGAATAATTTTTAGAAATTAGAAGGCTTAGAAGGTCTGACAAAATTAAAAAAGGAGAATTTTCCTTATATTTGTGTAAAAGTTTTAAATAATTGTTTATTTTGAAAAAATAAGTATAAGAGAAAATTGAAAAAGGTTTTTAAACATAACAAACGATTTTCTAAAATTTCTAAAAATTCTAAAAATAGTTTAGAAGATTTTCAAGTAAAATGTTTTAATTTGGTAAGATTGCAAATTAAAAACGAACAAAAAGCGGGTAAATTCAAGAAATATTTAGTAGAACTGAAAATAATTTTGAATGTTTTCAAGAGAATAAATAATTTTTTTTTAATTTGGAGACTGGAATTTTTCATAATATTTTGTAAAATCCTATATAATAAAACAAGTTCTGTAAAATTTTCTAGATTCTTCTCTAATACCCTTGAAATATTTAAAAAGTTTCTACATTACTCAAAAATCTTACGAAAATTATATTTCCATAAATTTGAAAACAAGATAATAATACTTATTTTCTTGTTCTCAACTCTCAGAATTTAATTTCAACATTGATTTATTATAATACTTCTAAAAATAATTTTTCATTAATTTAAGTGTTGCCAAAGATAAAAAAATATTCTTTAATGGTCTTTCTACAAAAGTGACATACAATTGTTAAAATATTTTAGCTTCTTTACAAAGTATAATTGATTAAAAAATATCACATTTAAGAGTTGGTTATTTCATTGTAATAGAAAAAAGTATTTAAGGATTTATCATATTCCTTGTTTGTCATATATAGATATAATAATTATATTTATTATATAGTAGCATTATATTGTAAAGCGGCAATATAGAAAAAAATTAGCTCTTCGTCGCTAAATTGATAAGTGTTTGAAATTCTCATAAATATTTCTATTTTGTAATTTAAGTTCGACGAAATCTTAAATTTCCGAAAATAATTAATAAATTATTAATTAATGATTCATTAAATTTTTTGCCTTATTTATAATTCTATTAATTACTCATAAATTAATAATCAATTAACTATGTTACACAATTATAAATTTCGGGAATTAAAACATTTGTCGCGAAATTAATAATTCGTTTATTTTAAAAGTCTGTCTTGAAGTCGGTGAATTTTAGTTTTGGATATTTTTAAATTTGGGATTTTATTTTTTGTTAATTAAAAATCTTGTCGTTATTCGAAATTTTGTAAATTTTATAATTCGAAAATAATATATATTTTCGGCATTTTTTTCATTCATTTGTGTATTCGCTATTTATTTTTTATTATTCTGTATAATTCCTGAATATCCATGTAATTTTTAAAGATTTGAATTATGTCAATTTTGCCGCTTTTTACTATATTAAACAAAATAATACATAAGCAAATAAGTCTGATTTACTACTTGACTCTACACTATGAAGAAAAAATGATTTTAATGTGTTTTTTATATTTATTTTGTAATTTTTATGCAATTTTTCTATGGTACTGCCTGGTTTTGTAGAACAAATTTTGTTAAACTAAATGCTATTTTACTCAATTTTTTCTATATTTTTGGAAACATTTATTAAGTAAATTAAATTTTGAACTTAATCGAGGTTAGCCAAGTTGATTGTTCAAAAAAATGTGAATTATTTTAATAGCTCCGCACTATGAAAAATTATACCTGGTGAAAATTTGAGATACCTGGAAAAAAACCTACAATTGTGATTTTCGGCTGTGAAGTATGTAATTTTGATTTTTCCAGGTCGGCTTGGCGGTTGTGAATGGTCAACTCTACGCAGTCGGAGGTTTCGATGGGACCGCCTACTTGAAAACAATCGAGGTTTATGACCCAGAGCAAAACCAGTGGCGATTGTGTGGCTGTATGAATTACAGAAGACTCGGTGGTGGCGTGGGAGTGATGAGAGCACCGCAAACTGAAAACTACATTTGGTAGCTCAGGCCCCCCTCTTCAGTCACCTCGACTGAATCTCCAGTAACTCCAGTGACTCCGGTGACACCCGTCACACCTTCTGCACCCGCGTCAGCTGCAATAGTCACTGCAAGCACTAGAAAGCGATACCGCCGCTCGATGAGCATAATATAATTATCGAAAGCATTTTTTTATGGAATTTGCCTTTCTCAAATCATGACACGATTAATGCAAAAAGCCAGCTACTCCTGCCTTATTATTATTATTATTATTATTATTATTATTATTTTGTTGTTGTATTTTAGAGCCTTTGTTATCTCTATTTTACACAGAACTATCTGATTCAGCGCTCCTAATTTTGTCTTTTTAATCAAATGTGTGCTTCCTTTTAATATCTATATTTCTGCTTATATTTTGAAGATTGAAACATTAGGGAACAAGACGAACTTCCACTTTATTTGAAGTTTGATTTCCATTTTTGATATTATGAATGAAAGGCAAGGATTTCTGAGAGGCTTGGCAGCTAAAAATTAGTCAAGTAATGTGTACAGCTTCCATTCGTCGGAGAACGAACTAACTTTACTGATTAAGTATATAATTTATTAATCACGAAGATATTTTTCGTCTAGGAACGAAATCTTGATCGTGCTTGGATCAAATTTTTTGTTTGCGATATTCAATGTATTGCTTCTAGTTTAATTTCTATGTGGGGGCGATTTGCACTTAAAAATAGTGCGGAGAAAATTCAGACTCGTTAAAGAAAGAAAAAAATCTTTACTTGGAACATTAAAATACGATTCTTTAATTGCAGACTTTCAAGTACTATTTTTCTCGTCTGCATTTCTAAATAATTTCATTAATTAAATCTATCCCTCAGTTTAGGAGAACTTAGGTCAATACCTGAGAAGATATTATATAAATAACTTGTAATAATTCGAGTTTGTAATTAAAGAAGAAAACAATGTTATTAGATAACAAAAAATATGACTGGAAAATAAGAATATGGTATGTTATGACATTGTTGGAAGTAAAAGTAATTTTCTCTGTAAAGTGAAATCTTTTGTTAAGCTTTAAAAGATTAAATTCGTAAGAGTTGTATTTGTTTTTGTACCATACGATGCTTGTTATAATAATATAACAGCTGTGGAAATAATGAAATTGTCTACGATTTAAAATCAGTTTCAATCATTGTCATGCACTTTAGAACAAATTTTCGATGCAGGATCTCTGAAAGTCGTTATAAATCCTATTTTTATAAATATATTTTATCAATCATCGAATAAGGGTTATATATTTTTCTTAATCTTAATATTTATTTTACAAAAATGAACTAATTTATCAGGTAATTTAATTGATAAGCCAAAGTCAACTTCCAAAATTGTTCTCGTTTAGATGAATTGTAAAGAAAACAATTTGAAGTCAATTAAGGAACATTTTGGTCTGTCAATATGATATTAACTAATTGCATTTAATTTGCAATATATCTATCGATTTACCCCAACATTGCCAAATATTTTTTCTCTCAAATCTTGTAGACATTTGCCCTCCAATTTATTTGCGCATTGTAAGTCGTTAAATACACGTGAACTGAGAAACTCGCGAAGCTCTTTCTATTTTCACACGTGCAGTGCTCATGTTATAATTCTTAAGTTTTATATTTATGAAATCGAATTGTAAATGTACCATTGATTTTGTATGTATATATTGAAATTGTGAAAATGTTGAGGAAAAAATATATTGTTAAATCATTGAAGTCATTTGTTAAATCTAGCCCTTTTTTTTGGTCAGGAATGTTGAAAAAAAGCAAAAATCAGGCAACTTTTGTAAGAATTAGTTTAAGTGGCTATCAACAATAATCAGGACTTCTACACAGTTACTTTTAGTCACTTTTTTTCTCAAATGACTTTTCAGTCACTTTTTTTAAATCAAGTCACTACGGACACTTTCTTACATGCAAAAATTATTTTAGTCACTTTCAGTAAATTAACCCATAGGTTAGATAGTATTAAATTCACGTATTTCTAAAATTTCTTGGATTCTTTTGAAGTATTTTTTGTGGTATTTTCAAAGATTCCAAAAATTTGTAAATAAATTTCAATATTTTGAAGGAATTTTAAAGGATTTTAGGATATTAAAAAAAAAATGCCCAGGAATTTTTAAAGTTTCAAAGATTTTCGAAAGATTGCAAAAGTTTTGAAAGATTCCAGGGTTTTCAAAGGTTTTGAAATGTTATAGGGGTTTTTAAAAGATGTCCAAAAAGCTATAATACATTTAAATAATTTAAAGGACTTCTAGAGGATTTGAAATATTTTAAGGAGTTTTAAAAGACTTCGGATTTTTAAAAAAAATTTCTAGAATTTAAAGGATTTAAAAATTTTTAATAAAATTTTAAAAAATCATAAAGAATTTTGGAAATATTGTAGTGTATTTTAAAAGATTCCAATGACTATTTAATAGGTTTGTATATATGAAAGGATTTGAAAGTTTTAAGAGGTTGTAAAAAATTCTTAGGAATGTTTTTAAAATTTCAATTTAAAGCATTTTTAAGATCTTAGGATATTAAAAAAACTCCCAGGAATCTTAAAGAGATTTATTTTAAAAGTTTAAAAGAATTTCGAAAGATTGTAAAAGTTTTGAAAGATTGCAAGGAATTCTTAACACTTTCAAGAAATTTCAAAGAATTTTTAAAAGTTTCGGGGGTTTTCAAAGGAATTTAAATAATAAAGGTTATTTTAAAAGATCTCAAGTAATTTTAAATTTATTTCAGCAATTGAATGAGTTTTCAAAGGATTTGAAATATTTTAGGAGATTAAAAAAAAATTCTAAAGAATTTTGGAAATATTGTAGGGTATTTTAAATGATTCCAAGGACTATATAATAGATTTTTATATTTTAAAGGATTTCGAAAGGATTTAAAAGTTTTTAGGAGGTTGTAAAAGATCCTTAGGAATGTTTTTAGAATTTCAATAATTTTTAAGATTTTAGGATATTAAAAAAAAAAGTCCCATGAATCTTTAAAAGATTTATTTAAAAAGTTAAAAAGAATTTCGAAAGATTGCAAGGAATTCTTAACACTTTCAAGAAATTTTAAAGCATTTAAAAAAATTTCCAGGATTTCCAAAGGATTTTAAATATTTAAGGGTATTTTAAAAGATCCCAAGTAATTTTAAATTTATTTCAGCAATTAAATGATATTTCAAAGGATTTGAAATTTTGAATGGGGTTTTAACAGATGCCAAGGAATTTATAATAGACTTCAATAATTTAAAGGATTTCTAAAGGATCTATAATAATAGTATAATTGAATAGGTTTTCAGAGATTTGAAATATTTTTGGGATTTTTAAAAGCTTCCAAGGAATTTTTAATTGATTTAATTAATTTGAAGGTATTTCAAATTATTTGAAATATTTTAGCGCATTTTAGGATTTGAAAAGTCTTAGGATATTTTAAAAACTTTTCAGGAATTTTCAAGAGCTTATAAAAGATTCAAGAGATTTCAAAAGAGTCGATATATTGCAGGGTATTTAAAAGATCTCAAGGAATTTTCGATTTGAATATTTTTTCAAGATTCTGTGCAAATTTTAATTTATTTCAACATGTTAAGAGATTTCAAAGGATTTTAAATATTTCAGGGGACTTTACAAGATTCTTCGGATTTTTAAAAAATTTGCAATAATTTAAAGGATTTAAAAATTTTTAGGAAATAAACAAAAATCCTCAGGATTTTTTAGAAATATTGTAGGGTATTTTAAAAGATTCCAAGGACTCTATCATAGATTTCAATAATTTAAAGGATTTGAATGTTTTCCGGGGGATGTAAAAGATGCCAAGGAACTTTTTTAAATTTTCAATAATTTAAAGGATTTGACAGATTTTAGGATATTTAAAAAAATTCCAAGGAATTTTTAAGAGTTGACATATTTTAGGGTATTTTAAAAAACTCCAAGGACCTTTTGAATTTTTCCAGGAATTTTAAAGAACTGTAAAAACTTTCAAGGGTCTTCAAAGGATTTAAAATATTTAAAAAGGTATTTTAAAAGATCCTAATTTTATTATAATTTATTTCAGTATAATTGAATGGGAATTCAACAGATTATAAATATTTTAGGGTTTTTTAAAGATTCTTAGGAATGTTTGAAAATATTTAAATAATTAAAAGATTTTTTAAGGATTCTAGGATATTAAAAAAAATTCCAAGTAATTTTGAAGTGACTTAAAAAATTCAAAAGAGTTGAAATATTTTAGGGTATTTTAAAAGATTCCAAGGAAATTTTGAAACTTTACAGCGATTTTAAAGAGCTTTAAAAACTCCCAAGGGCCTTCAAAGGATTTTAAATATTTAAAAAGGTATTTTTTTAAATCCCAATTAATTTGTTTATTTATTTTAGTATAATTGAATGGATTTGCAGACATATGAAATATTTTGGGGATTTTTAAAAGCTTTCAAGGAATTTTTAATTCATTTTATTAGTTTGAAGGTATGTCAAAGGATTTAAAATATTTTATTGTAAAAGATTCCAAGGATTTTTAAATATATTTTAATCATTTGAAGGGATTAAAAAGATTTTAGGATAATTGAAAAAATTCCAAGGAATTACAATTTTTTAAGTTTTAAAAGATTTCATAAGACTTGAAATATTTTAGCGTATTTTAGGATTTTAAAAATCTTTGGATATTTTTAAAACTTTACAGGATTTTTCAAGAGCTAATAAAAGTTTCAAGTGATTCCAAAAGAGTTGATTATTTTAGGGCATTTAAGAGATATCAAGGATTTTTCCATTCATTTCAGTAATTTAATGGGATTTCAAAAGATTTGATTATATTTACGGCACTTACGGCACTTTACGGCACAGATTCTAAGGCATCTTCAAGATTTTCTAAAAGTGTTGAATTATTTAAAAAGATTTCAAAGGATTTTTTCAGGATTCCGTGCAAATTTTAAGAGATTTCTAAGGATTGTAAGGGTTTAAACAAAATTGAATGTGGTTTAAAATAGTTTAAGAAGATATGGAATGATTTTACAGGACCTATAAGGTCTTAAGATATTTAAAAGATTCCAGGTGATTTTATAAGATTTTCGAGTATTTCTGGGATTTTCCTGATTTCAGGATATATAATAAAATTTCATAGAATTTTAGGGTTTTTATTATGTTTTAATGGGCTGCAAAGAATTTTCATAATAAATAAATAATTTCGTAGTATTTCAAAGACTTGAAGAGATTTTCAAATATGTTTTTTTTTTAAATTAATTTCGATTGATTTGGCTTTCATCTTTAATTTTTATTAATTTATCCTGAATTCATTAAAAAAATTTGGAATTCTCTGGAATTTATTGAATTCTTCTAAATCCGCTCTATTCAATAGATTTGTTTTACTTTTTGTTTAATTTATCTTGAAGTATATTTAAACGTACTTTTAATTCTTAAAAACTGCATCAAAATTTTTTTAATTCCCTGTAATTTTTAAACTTATTTTAAACTTAATTAATTCAGTGAATTCTTTCAAATTTTCCAATTTTTAAATGCATTTCCCTGAAATTCCTCCAAAATCGTTCCAAATTGACTGAAATAAACTATATTTTATTAGATTCTCAAATTTTTTTTTCAAATAGAAAAAATATATTTACATTCTTTTGAATTTGACTTGAACAATTGTCTTAACATCTTATGGACTGCATTTTTTTTATTTCGGTCTGAAAATAATAAATGAAAAATTTATAATTACAAATTAAATTTTTTTTCATTACATCTATAAAAGATTCTACATAAAAAATGTTACAAGATTAGAATGTTGATCCTTAAATAACTATAAAGATTAGGGAACGAGAAGAATTAGTCAGGGAATTTTGAAACTGAAGTTTTGCCATACCCTGTTTAAATTATACCCGTTTCCGGCGGACGGACAGAACGCCCCTAACATGCTGTTCTTCAAATATTAATGGTTTGGAAGAAATTGGGTAATTTTGAAAATTATGTTTTCCGGCCACCCTGATACAATATTCTTATCAGAAATTTATTTGCCTTGTATTTCTATTTCTTTCTTTTTTATTTATAGTTGCTTCCTCCTTGTCTTTTTGAGTTGAAATTTCCACAATTTTAGTACAAAATGAACTTTCTGTCGTAAAATTATAATTTGGTATTCGAAAATTCATCTGAAATCTTTCTTGGTTAAAAATTGAACAACTTTTCTTGTTGTTGAAAATTTGTCTTTTTAATTTGAAAATTCATCTCCCCAAGTAGAAAAAAAATGGTTGAAAATTCGCCTTATTTGGGTAGAATTCCTCTGTTTTCTTTATTTTAAATTAAAATCTTGTTTTGTTTAAATATCTACTATTACTCTATTCGCAAAAGATCCATTGATGAAAATCGAACTACTTTCTTAAACAATTTGGTTTAAAATTCACTTTTTGTTAAAGATTCATCTTTTTAGTTAAAAAGTTATTTCTTCGTATGAAAATTGGTCTTCTTTTGATTGAAAATTTATTTTTTAACTTTAAATTTACCTATTTCAGTAAAAAAGTTCTTCACTTTAGTTTAAAATTTATTTCTTTGGTTGAAAGTTGAACTATTTTATTAAAAATTGTACATTTTTAAATTGAAAATTAATCAACTAGGGTATTAGATGATTTTTAGTTGATACTATTTCTTTTGTTGAATTATTTTTTGCTAATTTTTTAAACGGATAATGTAACTTTTTCATTTTTAATTGAAAATTGATCTTTTTTGGATCAAAATTCGTGTTTTTTCGTCGAAAATTTATCTTCTTGGGTTTAAACTTTTATCTTTTTTGGTTTCAAATGCAAGTGTCTAATTGAAAATTCATCTTGCAGGTTAAAAATTGAACAATTTTGGTTGAAAAAAAGTCTTCGTTTTGAGTTGGACAATTATATTCATATTCTTTTGAGTTTGACTTGAATAATTGTTTTAATATCTTATGGATGGCATTTTTTTTATTTCGATCTGAAAATAATAAATTAAACATTTATAATTATAAATTAAAAATGTTTTCATTACATTTATAAAAGATTCTATATAAAAAATGTTACAAGATGAGAATGTTGGTCCTTAAATAATGATAAAGATTAGGGAAAACGAAGAATTAGTCAGGGAATTTTGAAACTGTAGTTTTGCCACACCCTGTTGAAATTCCCGCTCTTTCGCCCCTCTTCAATCTTCGATTATTCCCGTTTCCGGCGGACGGACAGAATGCCCCTAGCGGAAACAATAGGAAGCAGTTGGGTCGATTTTACGTCAACAGATTTCGGCGGTCTGACGTCTGTCAGCTGACGGAAAAGGAACGTGGTATTGCAAAAATGGTAAATTAATTGTTAACGTTAAAGTGTGTTGTGCATATGGATATTTATTCCAGTGAGTGAATGTGTCCTTTGATTGCAGTCGTTCGGTGAGAAATTAACGTCGATCATGCAGAGACCCGGGGAAGACCCCGTCGCTAAGGACGACGTACCCTGGTGGTTGAAGTACGCGGGTCGGGGCCTTGGGACAGTGGGAAGTGGCAGTGAGTATTTTTCCTAACTACCTTCATCTATTTCCATAATTCACCCATTTTTTTCAGCTACCTCGCGCTCTTTAGCCATTTTTCCCATCGCGATCAATGACTACCTACTTCTTTATTCGATCTTTTAGTTGTCTTATCTGATCATATATGATCAATAATGAGTGATCATCGATCCTTCTTTGTCATATTCTCATTCTGTTTATAGATGTATTGTTAAAGTGTTTCAACTATTAACCACCTGTTTGAATTGTAGTAGCCACTTTTTTATTGTCTGGTCATTAAAAACAAAAAATTTTATTTCAGTAATCTAGGTTCTACATTTTATTTTATGTGTGTGTGTTTTTTTTTTAATTTGAGAGAATATTCTCATTTAAATATGTTGAACCTAGTTTCAAGAGCCTAATTTTTTACAAAATCAATTGGAATCCAATTTTGTCGAAACTTGGTGTCATTTCCGATTTGGAGCATCCAGAATCAAAAGTTCAAATTCCTCGCTTGAATAATTTTTACGACATTATTTGTTGAGAATTCATTTTTTTAGTTAAAGATTCATCATTGTAATTTAAAACCCGGTTTTTTTCTGTTGGAAATTAATTTATAACTGAAAATTTGTCTATTCTATTTGGAGTTAAAAATGGATTTTTTTAAGTTAAAAAATCAAGTGTTTGGTAGGAAATGCATTTATTTTGTTTTAAATTAATATTTGTAGCAGAAAATTAATTTTGTTGGTTAAAAATGTATCTTTTTTGCTTGATAATTTAGCAGTTTGGTTAAATTTTTTGTCTTTTTGCTGAAAAATGTTTCTTAGTTGAAAATTAAAATTTGTTGTTGAAATATCAACTATTACATTTTTCGTTAAATACTTCGATACCTTCTTTAGATGAAAATTCAAATATTTGTTTGAAATTTGAACTCTTTATTTTTAGAATATTTTTTTTGTTTGCATGTTGGAAGTTAATTTTTTAACTGAAAATTTGACTTCTATGTTTGGTTGAAAATTGATTTTTTTTATCTAGTCAAAATTCAATTGTTTTATAGGAAATTTATGTATTTTTTAAAAATTAATTTTCTTTGTTGAAAATTCCTCTTTTTGCTTGACAATTTCAATTTTTCGTTAAAATATGTTCTCGCTTAACTGAAATATCTTTGATTAAAATGAAGCACATGTTGAAAATTCGTCTTTTATAATTGAATTTAACTTTTATTTTATATAAAATTTAAATATTTTTATATTGAAACGTCATGTACTCATGTAATTTGTTTAAAATTTGTTGTTTTTGCTAGAAAATTTATTTTGATCTTTGAAATTGCATCTTTTTTGCTCGAAATATCAACTATTTATATTTTCGTGGAGAATTCATCCGCCTTGGCTGAAAATTTTAATATTTGTTTGAAAGTTAAACTCTTTCTTTGAAAATTAATTTTTTTGATTACACATTTATAATTTTAAATGAAAATTTATCTCTTTTGTTAAAAATATATCCCTTTGGTTGAAAATTCATTTTTTGTTGTAATTTTTTTGTACTGAAACTTTAACTCTTTTGTTGAAAGTTCGTCTTTCTGAGTAGAAATTATTCTTTTTGGTTGAAAGTTCATGATTTTGTCCGAAAATTCAATCATTAAAAATTCAATCATTAAAATTCAATCATTCAATCATTAAAATTGCAATGTTTTTACTTGAAAAGTTATGAATTTGAAGCGTTTTAAATAGAATTTCATATATGATTAATTTTACCTAAATATCTACTGAATTTTAAGTACAATCAATATAAGCTAAAAATTTGTTTTAATTATTATTCAAAATTATGGATTTTAGGGATAAATTCAAGGAATGGATGATGATGTTTTTAGTATTATTTATTTATTTAATTAATCGATGGTGATTATATATTGAGGAATATATTGTAATATAATTTTTCAAAGCTTTCTAAATTAAACATAGAAACTTGTACCAAAAGAAATTGCTTAATAAAGTTACTTTCACGAGTGATGAATTTTTAGCATAATAAAAATTTGCTCCCGAGATGTGGGAATGCTCAATAAGAATGATAAATGCTCGATACTAAAAAATTGTTCTGTTCCGAGAAAATAAAAAATTTAGTTGAAAGACATCATACTGTGATACACGATTTTTCGCTGAAAGTCATAAAAAAGATAATTTTTTCAATAAACAATAATAATTTCAAGAAATATCGATATTTAAGAGGAAAAAAAGTGTTTTTGATTTTTTTAAATTTTGTATGCGATAGTTTTAATAATTCCATTTTCAGGAGAAAAAAATATTATTTGTCTATTTCTATATTTCTAATATGTATTTTTTATATATAAAAAAGGTGACTATGTAATGAGAATTCATTCTTTGACACGGAACATATCGACAAACAAGGAACGTAAAAACAGGAAATTCATGGCAAAAACTAGGCGAATAGATCTTGTTTTTACTGAATGAATTATACTTTGATTTTATAAATCTATCAAATCGGTATTAAAATAATATGTTCTTAAATAAGATTTGTTTCTTTAGATTGTTGAGGATACGCTGTTGAATTTTGAAGTTGGACCCTTGAAATTTCTCTTTAATCTAATTTAAGGGATCACAGACTTTCACCTAATCCCCTGCGTTTCACGATTTATATTCATCCTAATATAACTATATTTAGTAATTTAAAACAAAATTCTTAGAGAGTGTTAAATTTCACAGCCACACAAAAAAATCTTTTTCTGAGTCTGAATATCTGACCATGGTCACGATATGTTTTTGGGGTCGCTGAATCAGGATCCGAGGCCCAAAAGCCCCTAGTATGTCAGGGTTTCGACATAACTTTCAAAATATCTCGTATTCTAAGCTATTTAACGCAACGTTTTGACTTAAGCCTATATTAAACAAAAATCAGTTGAAACCCACATACCCTGTTTACTTCACAGAACGAAGGTTTATGGGACCGTCGGCATTAGCACTAGGCGGTGTACACCGCGAGGAGTTTGCACGATTGGATTTTGTACGTAATATATCCTTATAATAAGGGCTTTTGGCAAAAAGATTTAAATTTGTTGATTGCTTACCAAGACCTCGGATTCGGATTCAGCTGCCCCAAAAACATATGATAAGCATGGTTTGACCTCCCGGCTAGAAAAAAAAATTGATGAGGTTTTTTGAGGTTATGTCAGGACCCTGAAGTGCTGGGGGTTTTTGGACTTTGGATTCAGATTCAGCGACCCCAAAAACATATAGCAAAAATGGACCAAGTTAAATAAATAAAAAACAGAAGATTCCAAGTTGATCAACTGCAACGTTAAATGTTCAAACTTGAAACATTTGAAGTCACACGTTCCAAATTGATCCACTTGAATTTTAAATCTTGAAAGGAGTGTTGAGCAGTATCAAATTTTATTTTCACAACCAATACAAAAATTAGAAATCTTTATGAAATCAATTCCACAATAAACTATTTAAGATTTAAATACAACTTTAAAGTTAAAACATTTAGGCGCCCGAACTGGATCAATTTTTAATTTGAGTTTAACATCACTAAAAAGTGTAGTTTTAAATTTACATTGCATATATTCATCATAGTAAGGTCAAAGTGACAAACTTGTAAAATAAATTTATTTTTTGAACAAATATTTCATGTTGGACTTTTTTTTATATCTCCAAGAATGGATTTGCAACCTTAGTACATATATCCATTTCTTTCTAGATAAATTCCTAAATAGGCAGAAGTCATTATTTGAGCTCCTTTTGCGCTTTGTTCTCTGTAATTTGTAAATTATTAGTCTAATAACAGAAAATTTCATTCAAATCTGTTTCAGTTGCAATATTTTTAGGAGTGTGGAATTGTGCATCGATTTTATTGGGGAATATTTCTTGTTTACTAGGCGGAATCTGGCAAATGCTTGCCGGATTCGCCGTGTTTGCCATCGAGGCCCCTTGTTGTTGCTTATTCATAGATTTTGTACAAAATTTGAGCGATTGGGTAGATAAACGACCATACTGGAATAGAGCTGCCTTTTATTGCGCGTAAGTTACTGTTTTTCTCAAAAAATTAATATTCTTCACTAGAAGAAAAATCAGGGTGGCCAGAGATCGAGGAATTTTATTGGTCAGGGAAAAGTCAGAGATTTTGACGAAAATCATGCCATTATTTTATTTCGTTGATGAAAGATTCTATGTTTAAAATCTTAGAAGCTTAACACGCTGTTCTTAAAATATTAATGGTCTGGAAGAAATTGGGTAATTTTGAAAATGAAGTTTTCCGGCCACCCTGATACAATATTCTCATTAGTAATTTATTTGCCTTGTATTTCTATTTCTTTCTTTTTTATTTGTAGTTGCTTCCTCCTTGTCATTTTGAGTTGAAATCTCAACTATTTTAGTACAAAATTAACTTTTTGTCGAAAAATTATATTTTTATATTCGAAAATTCAACTGAAATCTTTCTTGATTAAAAATTCAACAACTTTTTTTGTTATTGAAAATTTGTTTTTTTAGTTTGAAAATTCGTCTCCCCAAGTAGAAAAACAGAACTTGTTGAAAATTCGCCTTTTTTGGTAGAATTTCACTATTTTTTTATTTAAAATTAAAATCTTGTTTTGTTTAAATATCTACTATTACTCTTTTCAAAAAAGATTCATTGATGGAAATGAACTACTTGCTTAAACAACTTAATTTAAAATTCATTTTTTGTTAAAGATTCATCTTTTTAGTTAAAAATTTATTTCTTCGGTTGAAAATTGGTCTTCTTTTTATTGAAAATTTATTTTTTAAGTTTAAATTTACCTATTTCAGTAAAAAATTTCTTCAATTTAGTTGAAAATTTATTTCTTTGGTTGAAAGTTGAACTATTTTGTTAAAAATTGTACTTTTTTAAATTAAAAATTAATTAACTAGGGTATAAGATGATTTTTTTGTTGAAACAATCTCTTTTGTTGAATTATTTTTTGCGAATTTTTTAAACGGATAATGTAACTTTTCCATTTTTAATTGAAAATTGATCTTTTTTAGATCAAAACTCGTGTTTTTTGGTAGAAAATTGATCTTCTTGGGTTTAAACTTTTATCTTTTTTGGTTTACAAAGCTAGTATCTAGTTGAAAATTCATCTTTGCAGGTTAAAAATTAAACTATTTTCTTGAAAATTTAACAATTTTAGTTAAAAAAAAGTCTTCCTTTTGAGTTAGACATTTCACTGTTTTTTTAATTCGTCTTTTTATTTGAAAAATTCGTCGGTTATAGTAGAAAATTGAGCCTCCCGCGATCAAAAGAAATTCCTTACAAAAAACATACCGATAGTCCTATTATTGAAGGAGTTAGAGCGAGCGGAACGTAAAAATGTAATGATTTTCAATCTTGTCAAAAAGTAACAATTTCTTGATTATCTCAAAAACTAAAAAAGTTAGAAACTTTTTTCAAGAAACGCAAATATGTGGAATGACATCTCCTATTAAGATATGCTTCAAAAAAATTGAAAATCCGTCTTGAGAAAATCAAGAACGAGAATAACCAAGAGGCCAACTGAAACCAAGGCATTTCGAGCGTGTCCCGTTTTGATCGCAAGAGGCTCAATTAATCTCTTTTGGACTATTTTTTTGAAAATTTGTCTTTTTGATTAAATTCGACTGTTTTTTATATTAAATAACAATATTTTTTTAATTTACATATCTAATATTATATTATTTGTTGAACATTCATATTTTTTTAGTTGAAAATTAAAATACTTGGTTTAAAGCAGAATCACTTTGTAAAAATTCATTTTTTTGTTTGTTGTTGATTTGTTGTTGATAAAATAAGCCTAGGGTGAAGCTAATTTGTCTAGTTTGAAGTAGATATTGTGAAATAGTGTAAATTTCAATATTTTCTTAAATTTTTAATCATTTCCGAAATAATCAACATTTTTCAATGTTCTTGGGCTCATTTTTAAACTATTTTTCATTGTATCACGGCTTACGAGTATAAATAGGAAGAACTTTCTTTTTGATTTGCAAGAACTTGAAGTTGTAACAAAAAAGTTGAAAAAATTGCAATATTATGTTTGGTAACAAAAATATTTTTGTAAAATATATGAAACATATAATTATGAATTTTCTATGTGATTTCTTAAAAATATATATTTATTTAACTTTTATTCTGATTTGCCTACAGATAAGATGTTTTCAAATTTTTCCAACTTTTTTATTACAACTTCGTAAGCTGTTGTGATAAAAGAAAAAAAAAGATTAAAGAAAACTGAAAAATGTTGATTATTTCGGAATTTATTCGAAATTTAAGAAAACCTTGAAATTTACACTCTTTCTGCAATATCTACTTAAAAACTAGACAATATGGCTTCACCCTGGGCTTATTTTATACAGAATTTCGAAAACAAACAACCTATTAAAGAGAATTTTTTTTAGCTCTGGTACAACTGAAATTAAGAGAATTTATGTAGTCATAAAAAAGAGGTGGCCTACAAATTTTTCACGGCAGTGTAGAAGTTGAACTAATTTGTTTAAAATTAAGGCGTTCTTTGAGACTTCATCTTTGTAGGTTCAAAATTCAACAAATTTGGTTAAAATTTCAACTAATTTCTTTACAGTTTAATTATTTTTGTTGAAAAATTAACCATTTTGTTAAAATTTCATCTTTTTGATCGATTATTCAACAGTTTCACTGAAAATTCATAATTTTGTATTGAAAATTAATGGAAAGATATTCTTTTTTGGTTTAAATGAATGAATGAATTTGAAATATTTAAGTTTTAATCGGAAATTGTTTTATTTTCGATTTTCCAAAATTTCAGGATAGCAATTCCGCCACTTCTCTTCTGCTTTGGCATGGGAACCCTTTTTGGCTGCGGCCTAATTTTTGGAACAGGAGTACTTTATGGAATGATGGCCGTTGGTAGAAAGTAAGTATAGCAATTAATTTCGTGGGCTTTAAGGATTAATTATTGATTTTACTGCGTGCCTAATGTGTTTGAAATAATGTGGGGTGGCAGAAGCGATCATTATCCATCATAATCATGTTGAATCAATTGAATGAAGCTTGGGCCTGACAGGAATTACATAGGACGAATCTTGTGCTTTGCTGATATTGTCCTAAGTGTTTCATAATGAAATTCGATTAGGTATTTGTTTCATGATAGCCGATCGCTAAAAATAACCCAGTCTGTCCAGTATTCACGAATTTTGTTATATATTTTTAGTTATTCTTTCTACGAAGAAATTAAAATTAACAATCCAGGCTTATCATGTGCTCAGACAAACTTTTACAAGAAAAACCATTTTTGCTGATACGAGAATTGACTACTTTAATAGGGATTGTGAATATGTATATTTGTAGAGAGCCGGAGTGAGATATTTGATCAATGTGTTAGTCCAAAAGATATGATTACGTATCTTTACTCGAATTAAAACTAAGTTCTCTCAATGTGAGCTTTGATACTAATTGTTAGAAGTAATCTTTAATTGCATTTTAATCCGATATTTCTGGTTTACTAGAATTGTGAATTCCAGTTTATACTTTTTTTGTTGTAATATCAAAGAAATTCTAAAATGAAAGAAATTTCATTTAGAATAAATTAAAATTCCTCTTTCTCTTTCAAGATTTATATTTAAATAAGAAATTCAGATTTAATTATGATATTGGTAAATAATAAATATTTATTTATTCTTCAAAAACAGACGAGATGAAAAAATAAGGAAGGTGATTAGGATCGTAGCTTCTTTTTGTTCTTTACTTTCCAAAAATTTCGAAGTTTAAGAACCTCTATTTTGAAATTCCTTGTGTAGATTTATATTGAAATATTTAGTGTCCAGATTTCAGGATATGTGACTCTTATTAACAAAATTGAGGAATCTGATTCTAAAATTATGTAAGGAGCGTACTTAAATTACGTAACGGATTATAGGCCCTCCAAGCCCCCCCCCCCCCCCCCCCCCCCCCCGTAACGAAACATATAATCTTTTACCATCACAATAAAAAAGTATTTCATATACAAATTTTCAAATTTATTTCAAACAAAAAAGTCTTTTTTACTATAAAATATGGCTTTTTAACAAAATACTTGAATTTTCAACAAAATAATTAAATTTTGAATATAATAGTTTAATTTTTAACATACAAAGATAAATTTCCAACAAAAAAGTGTCATAGTTTATATTTGAATCAAAAAAGAGTATATTTATACAAAAAATTTAAAACCAAAAAGACGAATTTCAACACATACAGATTTTTCACTTAAAAAAGAAATGAAGCTTTATCTAAATTGTTGAATCTTCAAGCAAAAGAACTAATATTCTCTACAAAAAATGAATTTTCAAAAACTAAATTTATGACTGTAGTAAAAAATTAATTTTTCACCAAGATAAGCCTTCAATCAAAAAAAAAAAAAGCTTAGCAATGCAGTTTAACTTTTACCCAACTAGTTAAATTGTCAAGTTAAAAAAAAAATTATTTTTTAACAGAATAGTGAAACTTTCATCCAAAGAGTTGAGTTTTCAACTAAAAAAATGAATCTTCAAGACGAAAAAAGATTTGTTCACAAAGCGATTCAACCAAATCTTTCAAGCAAAATAGTTGAATTCACAAGGAAAGAAGAATCATTTTTAACCAAAAATTTAAATTTCCATAAAGTAATGATATTTCTACTAAAACAGATCAATTTTTGAGTCAAAAATATAAATTTTTAAACAAAATAATTCAATCTTCTATTGAAAAAATTTAAGTTGACTTTTCGCGATCAAAATATGAACTTTTAAACAAGAAATAAGCTTAAAGGAAAAAAAATTGAAGTTTCAATCCAGAGAGACGAATTTTTCACCAAAAGGGATGACTTCTAAAAAAAAATGTTGAATTCTCTACCCAATAGTGGTATTTTTATATAAAAAAGGTAAAAATTATTTTAAAATAGATGAATATTATTTTTAAAAACAACAAATTTAAAAAAAAAAGAGTTGAATTTTCATTCAAAAAAGATTCCAGTTGACTTCCCAAGATCAAAAGATGAATTGTTTCAACACAAAATAAGCTTCTACGAAAAAATTGGGATTTTCAATCAATAAAAAAAGATTTTTTTAAGCAAAAAGGATGAATTTTTAACAAAATAGTTATATTCTCTACAAAATAGTTCATTTTTATACAAGGAAGATGAAATTTCTGCTAAAGCACGTGAATTTTAAAATTAAAAAGATAAACTTTCAAAAAAGAGGATGAATTCTTAACCGAAAAGTTGTATTTTTATTCAAGTAAGATGATATTTCTTCTAAAATGAGTTTAAAAAAACCTTACCGAAAATAGTTATGTTTATCGAAAGAAGACTCCAGTTCACTTTTCAACATCAAAATAAGAATTGCAAACAATAAGTTAATTTTCTGCTAAATAGACGAATTATTAACCAAAAATTATGACTTTTTAACAAGATTGTCATATTTTTAACCAAACATTTTCATTTTTATTGAAGAAAAGTGAAAATTTTACTAAAGCAGGTGAATTTTTAAATCAAAAAGACAGATTTTCGAAAAAAGAGTTGAATTTTCATCTAAAAATGTTTCAATTGACTTTTCAACAGAAAAATTAAACATTTCTCGTTTAATTATTAAATTTAATTTTTAACTGAGTTTTTAACAAAACAGTTGAATTTGCAACAAAAAAGGATGCCTTTTTGAGAAAATTGTTAAATCTTCAGCCAAATAATAACATTTATAACTGAAAAGACAATCATCAATAGAAAGTTTGAGCGAATTTGCAAAAATTACGTACCGTAACAAAAATTGTCTCGACGCCCCCCCCCCCCTCCTGAGCTTTCACTTAATTTAAGTACGGTCCCTAATATATTCGATGTTATACCTAAGAGTTTGTAAAGGTTTGCTAAAAAATATTAACGAGCTGCCAAAATGACTAACAGAGGGGGCAGACCCGACCCTACAGGATTGCCAACGTCGGTCGTGGGTTCTCCTCAAGGAGCTGTTCCACTATCTACAGATCAACATGCTACTCTAATGGAAGATCCTGATGTGTGGAGGCCTACATAAATCGCCAATAAATATTAATTACACCACTTCACTAACCAGGCAATAATACATCTAATTACAAGCTATGCCTGCTCGTAGATGTTTTAGAATACTAAAAAAAAGATTTCATTTTGTTCGTCCCTAGTTCATTCGTAGATGTAGAAAACATTCATATTGCTTTTTGCTTTCATTGGTAATTTTGTTTTTTCATTTTTTAGAGAGTCATTCATTCTGCTTGTGAAAATGTTCAGCATGTCTTAGTTATGTAGTCAATTTATTAATTTACGTTAACGAAATTTTATATTATGCTAGAGAGCATGAAATTTTTTGATTATAAATGCAAGATATGGTTTATTATTTATAATTTAGAATTATAGGGTGACTGCTGGACTAAGTGGAAAAGCGGTAATTTTTCTGACTAGGAAATAATAGGGAATTTATTTCTTTACTGGGAATTCTTGAAGATATCGCATGACATTATGCTTTTTTTAATGAGATCGATTTGAAATTCTTTTGAGTTTCAATAATTAAATTAGTAACATTTTCAAGTATGTTAGTATGCAGTTCAAAGTTCTTGATTTTTTTAATTTTAAAAAAGGATGTTGTATTTCCAGTCTTCTAATTGTTAATTTTTTTATTAAACCCTTTTTAAATACAGTTTTAAAGATCAAAATTAAAAGTGTTGAAAATTCAACAATTTTACCAGTAAAATGTTTTAAGACGATTAATTGTAAACATAAATTAATTAAAGATTTAAGAAACTGAACATTATTTTAAAATAATTTGTAATTTATAGATTGATAATTAAACGACAATGACAACCAGAGAATATTTCAAATGAAACAATTTCAAATTCAGCTTCAAAAAGTTGATTCTTTAAAATTAATCAATCTTCGAGTGTTCATTTAAACTGGACACAATTTTAAAAATCGTTAAAATTCCTGGTTGCTTAATTTTCGATTTTGAAAAGGATAAATCAGAATTTGACAATTAATCATTTTTAACGATTTCAATTAAAGTAATTCAACTTAAAAAATTGGAATAATTTAAAAAAATGTAATGCCTTTACGATGATCTCCTTTCTGCAGTTATATTTCTCTAAAGTGCAAAGTTAAGTGCAAAGTTTTTTTAGTTAATATATAACATTGTTTTATGGAAAAAACACGTTTTAATTTGATAATTTTAATTTTTAAAGTATTTTATACTAAAAGAATTTTAGGGTCGTTAAATTTGAATGCCTTGAATTTTAAGTGATGTAATTTTAAACGTTTTTTTTGTTGTTGTTGTAATAATTCAGTTTTGAAGGTTTGCAATTGAAAATTCTTTAATTCTGAACACTAAAAATGACACGGTGGTTTTATTTTTTGACAAATTGTTTTGCATTACTTCTTTCCAGAATTTTTTAAATGTGGTAGCATTTTATTTGAAACTGTTCAAATTTTTTTCTTCAGATTTTCACGTTTGTCATTTTAAATGTTTCATTTTAAGATAATTACTAAATTTGAAGCTCTAAGAATTATAAAGGCTTCAAAATGAGGCATTATTTAAAAATGAAACATTGAAATGTTACAATATTGAACGCTTTAAATTTAAATTTCTTAATTTTAAATGTTGCAGTTTAATTTTAATCACCGAGACAAATTCTAGCAAATCGTGAAATTTTTTCATGAATTTGACCGACCACCCTGTAATAGGCGTACATTTTTTATTTAATTTTTACAACAGTTGAAATGTTAATTTTAATTGTTTATAGAAGATTTAACAATGCCTCTTTTTTATTGTCCTTTATATTTGTACGCTTATCGTATATTTTCTAGGAATTGTTATGAGATGTCAGGGTGGCCACTGATTCGGGAAATTTTTAAGATAGGGTAAAACCGGAAAATAACAGAGAATTCATTTGTTGACCGGGAATGTTGAGAATTTTTAGGAGAAAAATCTGTCCAATCTCACTTGAAATATCACAAATTTCATACCACATAATATAATGAAGTTCCAAATAAGTTTAATTTCAACTTTTTTATGTTAAGTTCAATTTTTAGTTTATCAATTATGAAATCATTGAGTTTACAATTCTCAATTCTAAAATCTTTTACTAAAAATAATGCAACTTTTAGTCTTGATTTTTTAGTGTAAATTTCAAGTTTAAAGAATTCCACATAGCAGTTTTTGGGGCTAAAATAATTTCAAATGAAAAATTTTAAATCATATCAAATAGATTCATAATTATACGCATTCATTCCATTTAAAATACTATCAAATATAGTTTCAGTTTAAAATATTTCATTTTTATGCCATTCAATTTGATTTTTTAAAAAATAATTAGCCATATTTGATTGTTTATTTATTGTTTATTTTTTTACAAATAGCAAGGGAAAAATTATTAATTTGAAACTTATTAAAATTAAAAAAAATTATTTTAACATTTTTTATGTTATCAGCCCGAACAAAAATTTGAATCGTGCAACTTTAAATATTTTTAACTTCAAATTACATAGAACTATATCATTTTGGTAATTTACAAGTTTATTGGTTTATTTTTCAATTTTTGAAATTGTTGAATTTATAAAAGTTTGAAAAGTGTTAGAAGCTTCCATTTTCTACGTGTAAATCATTAATTGTTTAAATTTAAAAATCACTAATTTTCAATGATAAAATAGGGTGACCACCCACCCGGGAGAACCGGTAGAAACTTGCACTGGGATAAAGCCGGGAGATTTCCCGTCATTTGTAATTAATGCGTTTTGTATTTCTTTTAAAGTTTCTAATTAGAAAGCATATAATTTTCAAAGTTTTCAGAATTATTAAAATTTAAAGGTTTATAATGTTTCTCGCAATACTTAAAATTCTGTAATTTTGAACGGTGAAAATGGCAGAGATTTTTTTTTTAAAGAAATCGCATACTATAATTTTAATTTAAAATTATGGCTTTGAATGCGCTATTTTAAAAAAACTTAATTTGAGGCCTTGAAACTAAAATTTTTTTTTAAATTAATTTTAAGATTCATTCTTGGAGATTTCAAATCTAAAATTTCACAATATTGTGTTTCCAAATTTAATATTAAAAGCCTTGATAATCAGTTTTGAATTTGTTATTTTTAGATGTAAATATAAAGCAATTTCGAACTGCAAAGCTTAAAATGGTACAATTTGAAAAAATGAAATCATATTATAGCAGTTTTGTTTTTTATTTTTGGTTTTAATTTTCAATGTAATGTCTTAAAATTTCACGATTTTTAGTTGGAGATTTATACAAGTAAATTATTTCAAATTCAAAAATATTTGATTGCAAAATTTAAAGAGTGAATGAAGTTTTAAAGGAAGAATTCAAATTTTAAAAAAATTAGTTTTAAAATAAAAGAAAATAAAAATTAAACTAAGTAACTGAAATCAATATAGCAATAAATGAATCATTGCGGTAATTTGAAATGGTTACAATCATTTTAGAGTTCTAAATTTACATTTTGAACGCTCATTTTGAAATTTTTCCCTTTCATAAGTTTTAATTTTGCAACTAAAATTTAATTGGTGGAATTTTGGAAGGTTTAATGCATAATTTGAACATTATTTTTAGTTTTTTAATCATTTAAATTTACTTCAAATAAATGAAAATTTAAAGGGTTCAATTATAAAAAAGTTTGAATGTCGCAATTTTTATTTACTTAATTTTGTCATTTTTAAATAAAGTTCGCATGCTTTTAAGTTTCATGGTTCTGGAGTAGACATTTTTTTCATTTTTAATGTTTCCCATTTAAAATTACTATTTAGTTTGAAAGTTTGTTTGGTATTATTCAGTTCATTCATTGATTAAAGTAAATTTTTTCTAATCATCTTTAATGTAAAATTCTAATTTCGTTATGTAATAACAATTTGAAATTCTAGAATTTCAGAAGCTTTGACTTGGAAAGATTCAATTTAGTTTGTGATCTAAATATTAATAATATAAATATTATATTGCCAAATTTTAATCTCTTTGAATTTAGAATTGTTCAAATTCAAAAGTCTTAAATTATTAAATTATGTATGCTTTTAAGTATTAATAATAGAATTTCAACTCCTCTGAATTTTAAATGATTTAATCTTAAAATATTCCATTTTTAAGGTTTTGAAATTGTCATATTTTCTACATTTTTAATCTGAAATCACTCAATTTCGTGATTCTTCAATTCAAAATAAAATTGTTTAGTTTGCAGGACTTCGATTGTGAAATTATACAAATTAATTCTTTTATCTGATTAAATTGTCCAAAATCGTTTAACATATATTTTTTTAATTTCAGAAGCTCAAATCTAAAAAAAAATTAATTTTAAGATTAATTCTTGGAAGTTTCAAATCTTAAATTTTACAATATTGTGATTCCAAATTTCATATTAAAAGCCTTGATACTCAGTTTTGAATTTGTTAATTTTATATTTAAATATAAAGCTACTGCAAACTACAAAGATTAAAATGGTACAATTTCAAAAAATGAAATCATATTACAGCAGTTTTGTTTTTTATTATTTATTTTAATTTTCAAAGTAAAATCTTAAAATTTCCCGATTTTTAGTTGAAGATTTAAACAAATAAATAATTTTAAATTAAAAAATATTTGACTGACAAATTTCAAGAGTGAAATTAAAAATTAGGTTTAAAATAAAGCAGATAAAAATTAAACTAAGTAACTGAAATTAATATAGCAATAAATGAATAATTTCCGTAATTTTTTAATGGTTACAAGAATTTTAGAGTTCTAAATTTACATGTTGACCACTCATTTTGAAATTTTTCCCTTTCATAAGTTTTAATTTTACAAACTACTATCTAATTGGTTGAATTTTGGCAGGTTTATTGCGCAATTTAAAAATAATTATTAGTTTTTTAATGATTCAAATGTACTTCAAATAATTAACATTTTTAAGGGTTTTTTTTTATAAAAAAAGGTTTTAATATTACAACATTTGGTGACTATTAATTTTGTCATTTTTAAATGAAGTTCGCATTTTTTTTTAATTTTCAAAGTTCTGGAGTAGAATTTTTTTTCATTTTTAATGTTTCCCAATTAAAATTACTATTTAGTTTAAAAGTTTCTTAAGTACAAATCAATTCATTCTTTGATTTAAAAAAATGTTCTAATTAGCTTTAATGTCAAATTATAAAGTCCTTATGTAATAACAATTTAAAATTCTAGAATTTCAGAAGGTTTTACTTTAAAAGATTTAATGTAGTAAATTAATAAGTAGATTTGATAAGAAGTAAATCAATCCTTTCTTCGACCGTCAATGAAAATAATAGTAAGATTTTTTTAGGTCTTGCGGTCTTCAATTATGAAAAGAATAAAATGATATGACTGGAAAGTTCGTTGATTGAAATTCTGACGTTTCGGCTAACACTGCGTGCCTTTTTCAGAAAATCTAAATAAATAATATATAAATAACGATCTTTTCTTACAAGTAATTACAATTTTTTTAAGCAAAAGAAATAAACATTACATAATTTCTAAGAAAAGATCGTTATTTATATATTATTTATTTAGATTCTCTGAAAAAGGCACGCAATCTTAGCCGAAACGTTAGAATTTCAATAAACGAACTTTACAGTAATTTCGTTTTATTCTTTTAATAATTGAAAACCGTAAGACCTACAAAAAATCGCACTCATATTCAATTTAGTTTTAAATATAGCATTGTCAAATCTTAATCTCTTTAAATTTAGGATTGTTCAAATGCAAAAGTTTTCAATTTTTAATTCTTTAATTTTGAAAATTTTAAGTATAAATAATAAAATTTCAATTTCTCTGCATTTTAAATGAGCTAATCTTAAAATATTCAATTTCGAAGGTTTTGACATTGTCTTATTTTCTAAATTTTTTATCTAAAATCATTCAATTTCGTGATTCTTCAATTCAAAATAAAATTGCTTAATTTGCAGGGTTTCGCAATAGTATTTATACGATTTAATTCTTTTTGCATATTAAATTGTCCAAAATTATTGTAAAAAATTTTTAAACAATATTAAAAAATTGATTTTTATCATTGATTTTTAATTTTGCATATTTTTCATGTTACGAAATAAAAATTCGGAGACGTGAACGCGCGTGAAATTACTGCTAATGTCTAATTAAGAACATGTCTGCATTTTTCTATATCAGACAAATAAAATTGTTTATCCTACTTATATGATTCAAAATAAACCGGGAGAAATGACGAATATTTACCGGTAGAAATCCGAGAGACGAAAATTTGAAAAATAGTTGCCACCCTGTTAAAAGTTTAATTTAAAACTGTAAGTGATTTAATTTTAGTTCATTGTTGATTACTTCAAATCAATAAGTTTCAGCTTTAATATTTCGAATTTTTTAATTTCAATGACCGCGAAAATTTTTTTGCAAAACGGGGAAATGGCCGGGAATTGATTTCCTCTATTAAAACGGCCAGCCTGGAACTGCAAGTTCAAGAAATTCTTGTATAATTCTCTTTCAATTCTACAAAACGAATTTTTATTTTTGCAGGGCACCCTTCCATGACATGAGAACAGCCGCAGCAACAGTAGCAACCCCTCAAACGTCGGCATCGACGAGTACGAAGTCCAACCTTGTTCAAAATGCTCAGCCAATGAGTTTCAGTGCTCCTCCAGTAGATAGTATTGTCTGACCCTTAGGAACAAAATGGCGTTTAATTTCACGCCTCTGAATATTAGTGAGTGAAGGAAGTCGTTTGATCATTGTTCACTGATAATCACCGATCACAGTGGCCAAGCGCATGAATATTTTATGGTTGAACTCGGATTAGAGTCGAGGGAATTCACTCGAGATTTCTCAGAGCACTTTCCCTGGATCAGTCCCCATCGAAATGCTCAAGTTCTAGTCTTGAATTCAACCTAGACTCTCTCGGAACGTGTGTTTCGAGTCATGAAAAAGCTCCTGATCGGAGCTGTGCTCATAAGTTTCGTTGTCACTCAATTACTAAAAAAAGAAGAAGAAAATAAATAAATTCAAAGGAATCGTCTTCAAATTTCGGAGGATAAGAGGAGGAAAGGAAACCAGCTTTGAAATACCCCTGGCCTAAATTATATTGGGCGTATTATTAATTTTGTCTGTATCTTTCCGAGTTCTCTCTGCCGAGTGAAGATTTCTTCGCCCAACTCGACTTCTTCCCACAAGTGTCTTCTATCTTTTTAATCGTCGTTTTAGACTCATTTTTTTATACTCACAAAGATTAGGTTAAAAGAGTTTGTGAATAGATTTCCCTTTTCTTATTTCTTTCAATCTGACTTCCATATATATGAGGCTTGCAACATTTTCACTCGAGCAGGGAAACTGCAAATAGAGGCTCCTTAGTAGAATCAGACCTGCCATTATAACTTTCCCGTTTTTCCTTCCAAATTGGCATTTTAGAGATTCAAATTTAAAAAATTAAATTCAGAATAAATTAAATTGTAAATTCCTCAATTCAAGTTCATGTGCATTGAGATGTCGAGTTGAAAATTGGGGAAATTATGTATAAGGCAGTCAGGAATGTTTGTATGATTCTAGATTTTTGGAAATGAAACAGAAAATAACTATTTTTTATGTAATACTAAAAATGTAGGACCATCCAAAAGTTCCTCAATAGTTTTTATTGAATTTCCTAAATTGTCAGCTCGATGATTGTCAAACATTCAAATTTTAGTATGGAATTTTTGAAATTAAAAAATCCAGAATCTAGCGTTCAAATTTGGACAGCGCATTTTTAAATGTTTCCATTCGAATTAAAGAATAAAAAATAAAAAAAAAAGGCAATCGCAAATCACAATCAGTCGGCTGTTGCTAAAGTGCCTTCATTTTTATAATATTAATATGAAATATTTTCCCTCTAAAAAGCGTGAAAGGTAATAAAATTCTTCGCCTAACGAGCTCAAGTTAATAGAAAAATAATAATATTATAAACATATATTGCAAAAAAAGTGAAATTCAGATGTTTTCAAAAAATTAGAATAACCCTGAAAATAGTTTATATTTTAGAAAAAAAATTATTATTTCTCATATTTTACTAAATTTCAGTATTATTCATAAAAATATGATTGTTGTTTGTTTTATGTGGAGCGTACAATAATTATTTGAAATTTTTCCTCCCTAGGGAAGAACCAGCCGGAGAATTTTGGTATCTTTTTGTTCAACTGACACTTTGCCTTCAACTGGGGCTCATTAAAGTTCGAATTTTATATGCAAATTATACAAGGCTTTTCGACTATTATTTCATTCTAAACCAATTTTGAAATATAATACAAATTTTTAAATATTTGATAGTGAGAAGAGCAACAGGTTTATTAGAACTTCAAAAAGAAATGGCAGTAAAAATTCCCAGGCTTTTTCAAAAAAATCCAGGATCTTTCCTGATTTTTTAAAATTCTTTTCCAAAACTCCAAGACTTCTTCAGGTTTTTCTGATGCTGTAGCAACCGTGACAATATTTCCTTTTTTTTTAAACTTTTTTAAGTGACGATAAAAAATGTAAATAAAATCTATCAAAGTTTCGTTTTTTAATCAAGAGCTTTTTTAAGGCAATAAAAGCAACATTTTCTAAATTTAAAATGTGTTTTTATTGCCTTGATATTTTCGGATTGTGATTTAAAAAAAAGATAAAAGTAACAAAAGAAAGGTAATTTGAAGGTTGCCTTTTTCTTTCCACCTTTTTATTTTATTTTTTAATTCGAACGGAGATATTTAAGAGCTATTGTCCAAATTAGATCGTCAGATCCTCGTTTTTTTCAAAAATATTGTATTTAAGTTAGACATTCAACATTTCTAACTTTGTCGCTGGCAGCTCTTTATAATTAATTCGCTCTTTTTTAAATGAGAAGGAAATCTAAAATTGGAAACATATCATATTCATGCGTGGGCCTTGTACTTACAGTTACAACCCAGAATCGTTTGTTTCAACTGCATTGTCCTTTAGTGCCAATCATTGTTTGTTAACAGTTTTAAGTAATATTGGTGGATTTCCTTTTTCTACCGTCATTTTTTAAATTTAAAGGCCTTTTTTTCTAGTGAGCGTTTGTGAATTGTATCGAATCGATCAAAAAGCTTCACGTATCGCATCCATTCTTCCTTGATATATTTATTTAAGAGTAAAAAGACTACGAGAATCTCCTTTCCACAGTTCCATTTCTCTCGAGTGGAAAGTTTTAATGTTAATTTTGTTAGTTTATGTACAACGTTGTTTTATGGGGCACAGGTATATAATTATGCTAAACGTAAATTGAGAAATCCAATAGGAGTTGTTAGACTTATTTATCGGTAAATCCTCTCTTAGAAAAATGTAGATTTAGTCCTAGAATTGTAGTACTCGTCGTGAATTCGATTTATCTTGAGATCATACAAAGTTCCGTTATTTGCTACGAAGTTAAATATTAAGAGGTAGAAAGTCTCTTTAAATCTTTGTTTTTCAAAAAATAAAAAAATGAACATTCCAATATTCAAAGTTCTAATCGTGAGATTATTTAATAGAAGTATCAATTTCGCATTTTAAAATAAGAGCCAATACGTTCAGATTTGTATGTTACTCGTCTAGTTAGAAATCAGCGAAGATAAAACGAATTTAATTGAGTAATGACTGCCAATTGCTGTTTGGTCACGACTGAAGGTATAGTATTCGGAGTGACTGCGTTTCAATTCAATTATTTACAAGACTAGCTTTCTTTATTTATATTTTAAGTTGCCGAAATTCGAGGGAAATTATCTTCCGGTTTTAAAAAATGTACGAAAAAGTATTGAAAATTAGCTAAGGGACAAAAGCATGCGAATTCGACTTTTCTTTTATTTTAAAGAGATTTGTGTGTAAATATTATTGCGAGGTTAATTAGAGAGGAAATTGAATAATGCCCTCCCTTGTTATTGGTATGAAATGTTATATCAGTGGAAAAAATGTAGTAAAAACTGTCATTATTTAATCGAACGAATGTGGGGAAGCAGAAAATCTACCCAATCCACTCAATTACGTTAGCTCGCGAGAATGATTAAGTTTGTCTGCATTAATTAATAATAATGAATATACATAATGCAGTTCATTAATAACTTTTGTTGTAATTGATGAATATTTAACCAAAAATAACTGACCTACCGTGTTCGTCATGTATGTATGTAATAAATTGTCAATATACGAATATTGAATATTGGTAAGGTAATTTTCGTCTTTTTATTCCTAATATCTTTGGAATTTCAAAAACCTGGATTATTAATATTCAAATACCAGCATTTTAATCTTATAATACTTTTAGCATATGATCTTTTATAAACTGAGTAAAACAATATTACAGATACAAATTAAAAATTTTATATTTATTAATTTATTTTGAACAAAAAAGTATTTTCTACTATAAAAGAAGGCTTTTTAACAAAATAATTAATTTTTTAACGTAAAAGTTGAATTTTTCAACCTAAAAAGATATATTCCACACAAAAAAGTGTCATTATTTATATTTCAATAAAAAAAGTTGAAATTTATAATATTAATAAAAAGAATTTGAAAACCAACAAATACGAATTTTTAACTAATAAAGATTTTGCACTCATAAAAGAAATAAAAATTTATCTAAATTGTTGAACCTTCAAGCCAAATTTTCTCTGCAAAAATTGAATTTTCAAACAAAAAATATAACTTCCAAAAAAGGAGAATTTTCTACTAAAAAAAAAAAAAAACAATCTTAAAAAAAATGGAATAGTTACATTTTCAGTTAAAAAATTCATTTAAAAATAAATTAACTTTTACCGAAGTAGTTGAATTTTCAGTGAAAAATGATTTATTTTCAACAAAATAGTTCTACTTTCAAACAAAGAGATGAATTTTCAACTAAAAATATAAATCTTCGAAAGAAAAAAAATGATTTCTTAACAAAGTGATTCAACTAGATCATTTAAACAAAATATTTGAATACTCAAACAAAGGGGAATAATTGTTCGCCAAAGAGTTCCATTTTCATAAAAACAAAATAAATAGTTGGATTTTCTGTTAAAAAAAATTTCAGTTGAATTTTCGCGATTAAAATATGATTTTTTAAACAGATGAATTTTTATTTTTTTATATAAAAAAAATTTTCAACAACAAAAAATTGTTGAATTTTCATAAAAAATATTCCAGGTTATTTTTTAATGTAACAAGATGAGTTTTTTAACAAAAAAAAAGCAACTTATCAGTAAAAAAATTGAATTTTCAATCCAAAAAGACGAATTTTTTTAACCAAATAGAATGAATTTAAACAAAATAGTTCAGTTCTCTACCAGATAGTTCATTTTTATGCAAGAAGGATGCAATTTGTACCAAAACAGATGAATTTTTAATAAAAAACGACAAACGTTTCTTTAAAAAGTTGAACTCTTATCCAGAAATGATTTCAGGTCATTTTTTATCCCAAAAATATAAATTTTCAACAAAAGAGTAGAATTTTCAACCAAAAAGTATAATTTTCTTTTTAACAAAATAGTTTTGTTTTCAACGAAACAGTTGCATTTTTATCCAAGAAAGTTAAATTTTCTGGTAAAGCAGGTGAATTTGAAAAAAAGGAAAAAATTTTCAAAAAAAAATTAAATATTTAATCGAAAACTTACCAAATTTATTCAAGAAATATGACATTTCTTCTAAATCAGATGAATTAAAAAAAAAATTCTACAAAAATAGTTAAATTTCCATTCAAAGAAGATTTCAGTTTACTCTGCAACACCAAAATAAGAATTCTAAATTTAAATTTAAATTAAACAGACAAAGAAAAAAATTTTTTTCATCCAAAAAAGATTTCAGCCACAAAATAAGAATTTTAAACGAAACGTTAATGCTTTACGAAAAGAATTGAATTTTAACCCAAAAAGAGGAATTTTTAATGAAACAGTTAAATTTGAAACCAAAGAGGATATCTTTTTAGGAAAATTTTCAACAAAATAATAAAATTTTACGACTAAAAATTCTAAAAAACTAAAAATTTACAACTAAAAATTCGACTTTTTGGAAAGAATAATCATACTTTTGAATTGAAAATTCATCTTTTGGTAGAAAAATCTACGATCATACTTTTGGTTTAGAAATCATTTCCGTTAGTTGAAGATTCCACTATTTTTTGTGTATTTTTAAATATTTGTTTAAAAAGTCATATTTTGTGGTCCAAAATTCGACTGCATTGTTGAAAATTCATCTCTTTGCATAGAAAATTTGTCCTTCGGATAAAAAATTCATCGTTTGGTAGAAAAATCGCCTCCAATGGTTAAAAGTAAATTCTTTTTCATTGAAATATCTACAATTATATATCTGCTTCAGAATTCATCTCCTTTGATTAAAAATCTCACTGCTTGGTTGGAAATGTAATTATTTTGTTAAAAATTGGACTGCTTTGTTATAAGGTAATCTTTTTTGGTGAAAAATTCAAGTGTTCTGTTAAACAATCGTCTTTTTTGATAAAAAATTCATCTTTTATAGTTTAAAGTTAATTTTTTTTATGTTTAATATCCACCTGAAGTATTTTTAGTAAAGTTCGTCTTCAGTTCTCTTCCAAAATTAGTTACAATTGACAATGGCAATATTCTTCTTGATCTTATAAATCATTTTTAACAATGCTTATTTTTTAAATTTAGATAACTTTAGTACATCTTTAAATTTAGGATAGTTTGTTCTGAGAGTTACTCAAATTGAAATATTATATATAAAATTATTATAATTATCACATATAAAATAAAATATTTTACTTTTAAGCCTTAGCATTAAAATATAGATATTTTCACTTTTAAATAATCGAAGTTTAAGTTACACAGTTTCGGTCGAAAATGTACAATCTGATGCTTAGGAAATAAAAAATACTTCAACCAAAAAAGTATTTTTTAACAAAAGAATTTAACTTTGAACCAAGTAATTTTATTTCCAATCCAAACGAAGAATTTTCAACTAAAATGATAAATATTTAATTGAGATACTTTAATTTTGAACAGAAAAGAATCATTTTTAAACAAGAAGATTAGTTTTCAAAGAAAAATATAATTTTTTAACAAAATACGTGGATTTTTCAAATAAATAGTTGAATTTTCAATTAAAAAAGACAAATTTTGGTTCAAATTGTTAAATTTTGAACTAGAAAAGATGAATTTTCAATCAAAAACGGAAAAGTTAAATTTTCAGTCGAAGAAATAACTTTCAAACAAACTGGTGAATTCTCAAATAAAATTATGTATCTTCAACTGGTATAGTTGCATTTATTACCAAAAAGATTTGATTGTAAACCATAAAGATGAATTTTATACAACAAAAACAATAATTTTCCATAAAGTACATACATTTTTAAACAAATAGTTTAATCTAAACAAAAATCATTTTCAAGCAAATAGGTGACTTTTCATTAAAAAAAAGATAAATTTTCAGTCAGAAATTGAATAGTTAAATTTTCTGTTAAAAATATAATTCTTGAAATAAAGATATTTTCAGGAAAATAGTTGAATTTTCTACAGAATAGGTTAAAATTTTAGTCTAAAAAATTGATTTTCAACAATGTAGTCACATTTTCAAACAGAGTAGTTGAATTTTTATTTTAAAAAGAATGAATTTCCAACGAACAATACAATTAAGATTTCCAATTATAATTCCGAAATCTTTCTTCTTCGAAATACTACTTTAGTTTCTCTTTGCTACTTCTATTCTGAAAACTACTTGAAGCACTTTCTATATCTAAAATTTAGAAAAGGGAACTTTTAAATTCACAATTGTTCCCGTTCCATGTAAAAAATTCCCTGTTCCAAATGAAATTACACTTCTTTATAGAAACTCCACGATCAGTTCATTTGTGAAACTTCAGTTAGCGAAAAAAATCACACAAAGTAAAAATTTGCAAAAGGGTTTTCTTATAATGAAAAAAATTATTTCTTCCATAAAGTATAGATATATTATATTTAAAAATGTACTACACTGTTAAAAATAATATTAAATTTAGTACACCCATGTATATTAAAATTAATATATCAAGCATATGAAATCGCCATTAAGGGCGACTATAATAAATTTCACATACATTCATGTTAATCACTTACAAAAAAAATCAGATAATTTCATTTTTCACAAATTCAAAATAAGTTTAGCAGTAATTTTCAATTGTAAATCATAAAACATGATACCTTCTTCCTGTTAACCAGAAATAAAATTGGATTTCCAGTCAAAAAGTTCAATTAAGCAGATAAATAACAGACCTAACCTACAATTAACTGTCTTTACTTTCTAAATCGACCAAAATTATTTAAATAATAAACACTTCAATTTTACTGCAATCAGAAGTAAATTACCGGGTTTTTAAATAAAGTCCCGAGTTTTTACAGACCAATCAAATTTCTGGTAATTTCCCGATCAAATCGCCATCATGAAAGAAGCTCGCATTTTCATTAAAATAGTGGCGTCGCTGACAAAAACTGTCAAATAGTTTCAATAGCTGCCTAATTGTGAGTCCGAGGCATCAAGAAAGATACTTTTGCAGAACTGGAAATTGTTTCAAGACAGTTTATTATAATTGCTGATCATTATCTTAAAAATAGAACCACAAGTCTTGACAGAAATATGAATATTTACAATAATAGTGGCTATTACAAAAAATTAAGTCAAAGTAGGCGACATGCGCCTACGACAAAGGACTTCGCAGCCTATCGAGTCGATCATATCTCCCCTTCCTTCCCCCCTAATCTCGAGCCTCGTCTTGAATCTCGACTCTTATCTTGAACCTCGTCTCGAATCTTGTCTCGAATCTCGAGTCTCGTGAAAAAAGTACGACGGACCGAAACTACAAGGGTTTCTATCCGGGCTACGAAAGCGTAAAAATTGAATACTTGATGTTGCATAAATTACATAGGATAATTGAGAAGCACGTCTTGTCGTGCGAGTTCCAACAACATAGGATCGTCGAAGAATTTGTTGATGGAAACATCCTCAGATAGACCTTTTCTCCTTCTGGTCTTGAGCATAAATTCTCTCGCTAAGTGAGTTGGTGGCTGGGGCTCTAGGGGCCTAATCGTGATACTCTTGTCGAGTGGATCTCCAGGTACAATTTGCCAGTGATGGAAAACTGAAAGGCAAAAGGCCTGTCCCTGGGTGTGCGTTCTCAAATCCGTTTCGAATCCGAAACTGTCGATCGCAGGGATGAAGGCTTTGATCGTGTAGAGGGGACTTCCGGCCACTGGAGCGTCCTGAGTAACGTGGCCTCGTCTTTTTGCCAGGACTGTATAAACGGCAGAGACGCAATCCGCCGGGGCTTGGACTTCAACGAAGAGGTAGGGTTCCATTAAACGAGGCGTAGCCATCAGGAAAGCTGAGTAAGCCACTCTTCTCGCGGTTGGAATTATCTGTCCGCCTGGAAAATTGATCAAAGATCAATACTAAATCATTGAAATTGAGTGTCCTTTGCAAATTAGGGTGCCGCACTTGAATTACGTAAAGGATTATAAGTCCTCCCTGTCCCTCTTACCGTACGTAATTTTTAATACGTCTTGGGATAGTCTTTTAAGGAACTTTGTTATTTTATTAAAAATAGAAAAATTCCATTTTTCACTTTCTGCAAAAATAACGACACGTAGGACAGATTGGATAAAACAAAAAGCTAAAAAAGTGAATTTTTTAATTTGGTGGGTTAGCCCCTTATGGTGCCCGACCATTCAGTTATTACTAGTAGAATTAGGCAGCGTGTCCGAGAACTTCATTTTCAAAATTTTCTGATTTTTCCTTGACTAATTTTTCATTTTCCTTGATCATTAATATTCAAATACCATCATTTTAATCTTGTAATACTTTTAACCGAATCTTTTATAAACGGAATAAAACAGTATTTCGGATAAAAATGTCAAATTTTCAAATTAGTTAATTTATTTTAAACAGACAAATATCTTTTCTACAATAAAAGATGATTTATTAACAAAATACTTGAATTTTCAACAAAATAATTAAATTTTTAACATAATAGTTGAATTTTTATCCTAAAAAGATAAATTCCACAAAAAAAAGAAGTGCCATCGTTTATATTTCAATACAAAAATTGAATTTTGAAAACAAAATTATGACTTCAGCAAAAAATTAATTTTCCACGAAACTATGCATTTTTGCCCAACAAACATGAAATTTCAAACAAAAAAAAAATTATGTTTTTACTATAAAAGAAGAATTTTTAACTAAAAAAGGTCAATCTTAAAAAAATGGAAACTTTACATCTTCAGTTACAAAATGAATTTCAAACCAAACGAAGGCTTTTCAACTCAGCAGTTAAATTTTTAACCAAAGGCATAAGTCTGGAATCAAAAAAATAAAATTTTAACAATTTAATTTAACTTTTACCCAAGTAGTTGAATTATCAAATTAAATAATTATTTTTTAAGAAAATAGTTAAACTTTCAACTAAAGAGGTGAATTCTGAACTAAAAATATAAACCTTCAAGAAAAAAATTATTTCTTAACGAAGTGATTCAACCAAATCTTTCAAACGAAATAGTTAAATACGCAAGCAAAGAAGAATAATTTTTAACTAAGTTGCATTTTCATAGAAAAAAAATATTTCTCAAATTGAATTTTGGGTAATTCATATTAAGTTACCATGAATTAACTGTAATATTACCATAAATTACCGCAAATTTATAGATATTTTTATTTATTTATTCAAAATCTAATATGGGCTGAAATCATGATAAGATAATTCTTTTAAAATAAGCAAAATTTACATTTTCAGTTAAAACATTCATTCTAAAAAAAAAAGTTTTTTTCGACTAAACAGTTACATTTTCAACCAAAGACATAAGTCTTCAATAAAAAAAGATAATTTTTTAACAGTGTAGTTTAACTTTTACCCGATTAGTTGTATTATAAACTAAGAAATATGATTTTAAAAAATAGTAAAATTTGCTAGAAAAGAGATGAATTTTCAACTAAAAATACAAACCTTCAAGCCGAAAAAGGATTTCTTAACAAAGTGATTCAACCAAATCTTTCTAACAAAATGGTTGAAAACTCAAGAAGAATTTTCAACCAAAAAGTTGCAATTTCATAAAAAAATGAAATTTCTACTACAATAGATTAATTTTTAAACCAAGAAGATCAATTATTTCAAAAAAATGGTAGAATTTTCTGTTAAAAAAGATTTCATTTGACTTCTCATGAAAAAATCTGATTTTTTAAACATGAAATAAGTTTCTAGAAAAAAAATTCAATTTTCAATCCAAAAAGACGAATTTTTTTCAACCAAAACTGATGAATTTTTAACAAAATAGTTGAACTCTCTACCAAGCAGTTGCATTTTTATCTGAGAAAGATGAAATTTCTACTAAAACAGATGAATTTTTAATAGAAATGAAAATTTTTTGTTAAGTTGAACTTTCATGCAGAAAAGATTTCAGACACCAAAATATAAATTTTAAATAAAAAGTTAAATTTCTACGGAATAGTTCAATTGTCAACAAAACAATAGAATGCTCAACCAAAAAGTATGACTTTTTAACAAAATAGTGTAATTTTCAACGAAACAGTTAAATTTGTATCCAAGAAGGATAAAAACTCTCTTAAAACAGATGAATTTTTAATTAAAACAAAAAAAGTTACATTTTTAACCAGAAAAGATATCAGTTCTCTTTTCAACGCCAAAATAATAAATTTAAACAAAAAGTAATTTTTCTGCGAAATAGTTTCATTTTCAACCAAAAATTTTGTTTAAGTAAAAGGACAGTTCTACTAAAATAGGTGAAATTTTCAATCAAAAACACAAATGATCAAAAAAAGAGTTTTCATCCAAACAAGATTTCAGTTGACTTATCAGCAACAAAATATGAATTTTAAACAAAAGTTTAATGTTTTACGAAAAGAGATGAATTTTTAACCCAAAAAGACGAGTTTTTAACAAAACAGTTAAATTTCAAACCGCAAAGGATGTGTGCTTATGAAAATTGTTAAATTTTCAACCAAATAATAAAATTTATAATTAAAGAGATTATCTTTAGGAGAAAGTTTTTGCGAATTTGCAAAAATTACGCACATGAGTGAAGGACCCCCTCCTCCCTTACGTATTAAATCGTAAAAAAATTATCCCCCCACCCTGAGCTGTTACGTAATTTAAGGACGGTCCTTACAATAAAATACAAAATTAAAAACAAACCTCCTCGATGTAAGGGTTCCTGGGCAATCACAGCGTCGAGAATTTTGAACTTGACATTTCGAATTGGTTCCTCACAAAGGGGACCTTCTCGAGTTCCCCACTGGAATCCTTGAACGATGGCGTCTCGAGCACTGTTTAGTAAATTTTTGTCAACTTCGGAAGGCAGAGTGTCGTCGACTAAAATATTCGGACCAGTCGCGTCGGGTCCAAAAGCCCAAATACTTCTGGCAGCTAGCAAATCCCAGTCGTAGGTGTTTTGGAAAAATTCTCCCAATTTCTTTCTGTTAGAAGATTACAAATTAAGGACATATTTATATCAGATTTAAGTTATTATATGCACGAAAAAAAACAGTCTTTGGTATTTTTTTTATTATTATTAATTCGAAAATTTGTAATAAATTATGGTACAAACTAAGGCATTGTATTATTTAAATGAAGCTCTATACACTGTAATTGTCTTCGGCTGTTGGTTATTAATTTCAATAAAATAACAAATATAAAGAAAATATCAACCATGGTATCGTTTAAAGGCAAAAAGATTATTTTTCATTGAGTGGTTGGATACTCGACTTTTCCACAAAACTGTCAATTTTCTACCAAAAAAAGACGAACTTTCAACAACATGAATTACTTTTCAAACAAATAGTTGAATTTCCATTTAGGAATATAAATTTTGAGCCAAAAATGAAAAAATTAAATTTAATTTTAAAAATTGATTCAATATTATCTTATTTCAGTATATATTTTTTTATCTTGAAACCAGATTTCAGAAAATTTCAAAAAAATTCATTAAGATTTCAGAAGATTTCCAAGATTACAAAAATTTTACGAAGGCTTGTACACCAATTTTCAAGCGTAACCCACCCCTCGATTTTCAGATAAAAAATTGAAACATAAAAAACCTATTTATTAGCAAAATTTTGTATTCTATAGAATTTTTTTCTTCTAATAGCTTCTTAAAATCATTTTAAGCCTGTCACGGATTAAATTAATGATAGCTTATTTTTTCGATAAAAAGATTCTCTGCAAATTGACCTTATTCAATTTTTAATAATAAATACATTCTCATAAAATATACAGGGTGACCGAAAAACTTCATTTCTAAAATTCCCTGATGTTCCCCTGACCCTTAATATTCGAAGCCTAAAATTTTAATCTTGTAATAATTTCAACATAGAATGATTTATGAATTAAATAAAACAATTTCAGAATAAAATAAAAAAACTTATTTATTTCAACCTAAAATAGTACATTAAAACAAAATAATTTCAATTTCCAACAACAAAGATTAAAATTCAACCAAAAACAGTTGCATTTTCCACTAAATAGTTCAAGTTTTAGGCTAAAAATAGAGATTTTTAGGAAAAAGTTGCCTTTTGAACCCAAAGGTATTAATTTAAAAAGAAAACATTAGTTTTCAGACAACAAAGATGAATTTTCAAGCTAAGGGTGGAAACTTAATAAAAAGAAGACTAAACTTCAACTAAAAGCAATTAGTATTGAAGTCCAAAAGACGAATTTTTAATCCAAAACGACGAATTTTCTCTCCGATAGACGCATTTTCCACAAAACAGTTGAATTTTCGACTGAAATAGGTGAGTTTTTCAAAAAATATTTGAATTCTCATCAAAATATTTAAATTTTCAACCAAATAATTGAATTTTAACCAAATTGTTGAATTTTTAATCTACAAAGATGTATTTACAGAGACATGGTCAAATGTTTAAACAAAAAGTTTGAATTCTCAAAAAAGAAGTAGTATTTGATAGTTTTCATAATAATATCAATTATTAACCAAAGATGAACTTTCAACTAAAATGATATTTTAAAAATAAATATTTTTAATTCAAGGAAAAAAAGTTCATCCAAATTGTTAAGTTCTCAAGTTAAATTACGATTTTTCTTAAAGCAATTGAATTTTAATTTTTTTATTCAGGGGATAAAAAGAAGCCAAGGGGGCGACCGAAAAAAAACTTTGCAATCAAGATGGGGAACAAGAAAAGTGCAAAGATGATGGAGGAGTTCCTAGAGAAGCAAAAGGGGCCAGAACCAACGATAGGGGAAAATCCAAAAGAGCAGGACCCTTTCGAAAAAAGAGAGGTGTTAGTTCGCTCACCAGTAGCGGAAAGAAAGCAGAATGCCAACAAAAAAACCGGGGAAAAGGGGAGTGACGGGGATTCGGAAAAACATATAAGTGAAAAGTTAGTGCAAGTACCAGAAAAGATGGGTCAACCGACGGAAGTGAGAATAACGCAAAACAAGGAAGGCGGTGGATTAAATGATACGGGGGGAGAAGAAATAGCGAAGGAGAGCGGTGAGAAAAAGAGGACTGAAGAAAGATTAAGTGAAGCTGAGGAGTCGTATTTAAAAATCATGATAGAAAGAAAAATGGCGAGGTGGTGAGAAAAAAAAATCGAACCGGAACTGGAGGATTTAAAGAAGAGACTTAAGAATCTGGAGGACAAGAGAAGAGTGGATCTAGAACTAATACAGGCGGAACAAGAAATCCAAATCGTAGAACAGGGATGGAGGGAATTGGCAGATGTTTCAGAAAGACTAACAAGGAGAGTGGAGAGTGCGGTCGAGAAGTCAGTAGGAAGTGATGAAAGAAAAAATAGTGAAGACAATAGTGAAGGAAAAAGTGTGAATCAGAGGGAAACAAGAGATATATCCGCACAAGTGGAGCAAGAGAAGGGGAATAATCAGGGAGAGCAGAGTGGGGAAATTTCAAATAGAAGAAAGACTGATGGGGTCGGGGATAAACAAAAGCCCGATTTTCTTCGAGATGGGGAGCTGATTTGGGAAAAGGAGGAAAAGCAAGAACTGGGTCATTGTGAAAGGCTTCAGGTCTCGAGGAAAACTCCTGGACAAGGAGATCAGCAGCACCATCGAAGATATCACAGGAGTAAGAATGCTGATACAGAAAATGAAAAGCATTGTAGGAGGAACGTTAATAAAACTTGAGACGTGGGACAACAAGAGGAATCTTATGGCTAATTAGCATAAATTGAGGGGAACCAGGAACAGCGTGGAAGATGATTTTACAGAAAGGGAAAAGCAGATACAGGATTGGTTCGAAAGTCAGATCAGAGAGGCCAGGAATAGGAGGTTAGAAGCTAGTACAAGCTACATGCGATGGAGAATAGAAAATACCGGATTTGTGTGGATTGAAGAAAAGAAGGAGATAGAAACTTGGTTTTTTCGAGGAAGACGAAGGAGCCATTAGAGGAGTTATGTGGAACATTGCAGGAGGATGGAAGATGAAAGGTGTTTGGGAATTTTTGGAGAAATTCGACATAATAATAATTTTGGAGACATGGATAGAGGCAGGCAGAGAAAAAGACTTCATCGAAGAACTGTATAGACTACGTGTGGAAGACTAAGGAGGTGGTAAAAATAAAAAAGAAAGGTAGGGCGACGGGGGGCCAATTAGTAGGCATAAAAAAGAGTATGAGTGAGAAAATTGAAATAAACGAATGGGCATATGGCTTGAATATAAGTGGAAATTTTTTAGGGGGTAAAGGGATAAGAAATAATATTGTTACATTAAACAGCAACGAGGGTTGTGGAAAAATTTGTAATGAATTAAAAAAAGTAGTAGGGGATTTGCAAGCCAAAGGGGAGCGGGTAATTATAATAGGGGATTGGAATGCAAGAATAGGATCTGAACAAACAGTAGAAGAATTTGATGTAAACGAACCGGCGAGAAGTTATTGTAAAGAAATGAAATCCGAGGATCGTAGATAAATAGTCAAGGTAAAAAGCTTTTGAAATTCTGTGAAGAACTAGGATTAAGAGTACTAATTGGAAGAGTGAGGGAAGATAAAAGAGGGGAATGGACGCACGTTGGAGAGGGCGGAGGTTCGGTAATAGATTATATAATAGAAGCGGAAGCAGAAGGAGAAGGGAATGTCAAAGAAATGGAAATAATAGCACGTACGGAGTCCGACCATCTACTAATAACGTTTAAAATGAGTGGGGATATAAGGGAACCTTGTAGGGGAGAGAGGAAAGAGAAAAACAAAAGGAGGGAGAGCACGGAATTTGTTGAAAAATTAATATGGGAGTACAAAAAGGAGGAAGAGTTTAAAGAACAAATGGTAAGTTTATGGGAAGAGAGAAAAGAGCTAGGCGGGGAGGTATGGGAGAGTAGATGGGATAGGTTCAAGGTAAACATTAAGAAAGCATCTGAGATAGTAGGAATGACGAAAAAATACAGAGTTGGAAACAATAATGCAGGTAGGGCAAAAAAGAAAGGGAATAGGGCCGAAGATGCGATAGGGCAGTTAAAAAAAACGGGTTTGGGGGATTTTAAAGAAATTTATAAAGTGGAAAAGGCCTAAAGAAAGAGAGGAATAGCAGAAAGAACGTAAGAACCTAAAGAAACTTATTGCCAAGAAAAGAAGAAAAGGAAAATAAATGGGCAAAAATAAGAGACAGTAGGAATATGGGGCAGTTCTGGAAAAGCAATAGGTGAGCTTAGACCGAGAAGGAGAGAAAAGAGAAAGGGAGGGAAAATTGGGAAGGAGAAATGGAAAAAAAAAACATTTTCAGCAACTAGTAGGAGGGGACGAGGAAGAGATCGAAGAGGGGAAGGATAAACCGCAAGGGGGAGGGGCAGGGGAGCCAACAAGAACGCAGGAGGGAGAATGAATGAAGTTAGATAAGGATGAGGAGGAATTAAACGAGGATTTCTCCATGGAGGAATTAGTGAAAGTAATAACAAACTTGAAAAGGGGAAAAGCAGCAGGGGAAGACGGATTGACGGCAGAGTTTATAAACGGATTACCGGCAGTTTAGTTAATAGAGATGCACGAAATACTGAATGGGTTTTGGAAGGAAGGAAAAGTTGGAAATGGGTGGGGAAAAGCTAGAATATACCCCATACACAAGGGAGAGGAAGAAGAGGATACAGGAAATTACAGAGGAGTTTCTCTATTAGACATAGGATATAAAATATTAGCAACCATCATGGATAGAAGATTGAGGGCTTGGCTGGAAAAGAAGGGATTAATAAGAGAAAGCCAAGCGGGATTTAGGGAGGGAAGGTCAATGAGAGATCACGTATTCGTGCTAAATTCTATTATCAAAAATAAACTTAAGACAGAATGAGGAAAGCTGCACGGGATTTTCGTTGACTTTCAGAAAGCTTTCGATACAGTAGACAGACATATTCTCATCGGAAAACTCAACAAAATTGGGATTGGAGGCCGAATGTTAGGAATGTTAGAGGAGATATACGCGAAAACGGTTAATGAGGTAATAACTGGTCAGGGAATAACAGAGAGCTTCTCTACAACAAGAGGGTTTAAACAAGGGTGTCCTCTCAGTCCAACCCTATACAACATTTTTGTGAATGGCATCGAAGAGGATTGGGAAAGAAGAAATATAGGAGGGACGGTGATGGGAAATGAGAAAATTTTTGGGCGGATGATTTGGCATTAGTGGCAGACACAGCAGAAGGTTTAGCAGAAATGATCAGAAGCTTGGAAAGGTATGTAACAAAAATAAGCTAGAGATAAATGTAAAGATGACTAAAATAATGATTTTTAGGAAGGGGGTGAGGAAAACAAAGGGAGATCATTGGACAATTAAGGGAAAAGAAGTAGAAGTGGTCGATAACTTCAAATATTTGGGATTCTGGTTTTCAACTCGAGGGGCTTATAAAAATCATTTAAGAAAAATGGCTGGAAAAGCGCAAACAGCCACGAACGCAGCTTGGGGGGTGATGAAAAGGGCTGGTCTCGATAGTTTGGAGAAAATATTGTATATACTGGATACACTGGCTAAGGCGGGAGGAGGGGCTATACGGAGTAGAAATTTGGGCGTGGGAAAGAAGTGAGAAAATGGAGAAAATGCACGGAAGGTTAGTCAAGATGGCAATGGGAATAGATAGGACAACTTCTGGGTACATTTGGAGAATGGAGTCAGGCAGGTTAAGTCTAGAGATAGAAGCAAGAATGAGGGCTTCGAAATATATGGTAGAAATTTTGGGAATGAGAGAGGAGAGATAGCCAAAAATATGTCTAAAGGAAGAAATGAGGGGAATCAAGAACGGGAATCCGTCGGCATGGGGTAAAGGGTTACAGAAAGCATGCAGAATTGTAGGGGATGGACAGACGCTGAATTGGGCATTCGAAGGGAGTCGTGTCAATGAGATTAACGATGATATGATTAAGGGAGTAGAAAGAAGAATAAAGTAGGAAATACAGTTGGACTGGGTGAAAATAGATAGTTCCAATTACAGAAAATGGAAGACCAGCTTGGGGAGAGAAAATTATTGGGATGAAAAAGGGACAAGTTCAGAGAAAAAGGAGCAGTAGGCGAGGTTAAGATGTGGGAACGTAGGAAAGGCAGGGAATAAGGGATACAAGAATACTACGTGCAGAATTTGTGGAGAAGTAGAAGAGAACTTGACGCACATATGGGTTTGTCAAGGGCTAGGTGGAAAAATCGATAAAAAATGGACTGACGGTGTTGATAAATGGAAGGATGGAAAGAGAGATCGCGAGTTAGAAGAATTGATCATCGAAACATTTAGGGGAAAACCGAAGCCTGTCCTCTGCCGATTGGCCAGAGTTCGAAAAGAAAGCGAGCGAAGTGTCAGAGCGAGAGGTCAGAGAGAGCGCGACAGAGTGAATGAGAGGAAGAATGAGTTTGGAAGATGGAAATTTTGTGACACAGTATGTAGAATCAAGGATATAAATATGCAAGGGAATGAATTAACTGCAATGTATTCCCCTAATGTGTTCAACTAGAATTTAAGTGTTAATATTTTCCATGTAAAATTGAAAGGGGAATTCATGTAAATTAAAATCTTACAATTTTCAAAAATTTGGCAAGAAGATAGCAGAAAAAAATTTCAATAAAAAAATGCTTCTGATATTAATTCTGACTTTTGCACTTTTTTTTATCAAAATTCCTCACTTTCTCGTAACTTTTCCCTGATTTTCAGATTTTCAATTATTTATTTATAAAATTTTGGTTTGAAAAATAGTATTAAAATGATTTTACCCATTAAATAATTTATTTTTAAAAATGGAAACAGGTTAAGTGACAGAGTATTTTTCTCTCGAGAAAATACGCTATCATTAATTAAAATCATACAATTTTGAAAAACTTGGCAAGAAGCAGTTAAAAAAAAAATTCAGTAAAAAGCGAAATGCTTCTGATATAAATTCTGACTTTTGCAATATTTTTATCAAAATTCCTGACTTTCCCTAACTTTTCCCTGATTTTCCGATTTTCAATTATTTATTTTAAAAAGTTTGGTTTGAAAACTAGTTTTAAAATGATTTGACCCATTAAATATTTTATTTTAAAAAATGGAACGAGAAAATATGCTATCATTAATTAAAATCGTATAATTTTTAGAAATTTGGCAAGAAGAAACGAGAAAAAAATAAAATAAAAGTTAATACAATTTTTTTTTTTAATTGCTTCTGATATTAATTCTGACCTTTGCACAATTTTTGTCAAAATTCCTCACTTTTTCCTAACTTTTTCCTGAAAATCAGATTTTCAATTATTTATTTATAAAATTTTGTTTCGAAAAATAGTATTAAAATGATTTAACCCATTAAATAATTTACTTTTTAAAACGGAAGAACGTTAAGTGATAGAGTATCTTTCTCCCGAGAAAATAAGCTATCATTAATTACAATTATACAATTTTTAAAAATTTGGCAAGAAGCAACCAGAAAAAAATTTCAATAAAAAAATGCTTCTGATATTAATTCTGACTTTTGCACGATTTGCATCAAAATTCCTCACTTTCCCTAAGTTTTCTCTGATTTTCAGATTTTGTATTATTTATTTTAAAAAGTTTGGTTTTAAAACCAGTTTTGAAATGATTTGACCCATTAAATAATTTATTTTAAAAAATTGAACGAGAAAACACGCTCTCATTACTTAAAATCGTCCAATTTTTAAAGATTTGACCAGAAAAAAACTAGAAAAAAAGTTGGACAAAAAACAAAATAGTATAAATAATTGTTTAACTTCCAAATTTTTTTTTAATAATAATCTTTTCCTGTTGAAATGAGATTATCAGTAATGATATTGCATATTTTAAAATTAAAATCAGCTGTTTTTCCCCGAGGCCTTTTTTTTGCATGCCTAAAATACCTTAAAACAACGGCATTATTAAATCTAAAATCACGAAGACTAAAAATCTTACTTGTTCCATGTAATTTTAACTTTCTCGTTTTCAATATCCTCAGCCAAATTTTTCTCCAATGGTTCAGCAATCATCGTCAATTTGTTCTTTTTATTTGGCGTTTCTGCGAAACATTTCAGCGAACTGGTCTCAACTACCGTTTCCGCAAACGACACGACAGGATCTGCGACTTTGATATCAATTTCTGAGTACATTCGACGAAGATCGTGCATCGCACAATCAAGATATAATTCCCCGGTTCCTAGAACAACATGTTCTCCACTTTCTTCGACCCTCGTTCCTAGTAGTGGATAGCTTTTGTTAACTTTTCTCAAACCGTCCAACATTTTCGGCAATTCCGAGGGGTTTACAGGTTCAACAGCAATTTTTATAACACTCTGGGTGTTGAACTTCAAAGGGCGGAAGATGTGGAGATCGTCTGTATTTGTCAGGTCGGTGATGGTGCTCGTTTTCACGATAGATTTATCTATTCCTTCAATAAGAACCCAATTTCCTGCTGGAACTCGACTTAATTCGATGGAATATCGAGCTTCACTTATCCACAATCTGCCGACTGTGAGGACTCTTGAGTCCTCTTCATCTGCACGACTGTAGGCTTCTCCTAGAACTCGGACTCGTTGTCCAGCTTCCAGGGTTCCTGACATCACTCTACCGAGGACGTGGAAAAGAGTGCAGTCTTCAGTCGGGTACATCTTTGCACTGTGGACCATTAATCGTCCCTGCATAATAATTAGAGAATTACCAATAAGAGATTTAAGCTAACTTAAATCTGAACGTATATTTATTTTAAAAATGTTACTTTAAATGTAAATATTTTTATTTAAGATTGAAAAGTAATCTATTTTATCATGAATAATAATATAATGCAAAATAAGCATGAAAAAGATTCATCATTAAAAAACTGATTTCCAAACTACATCGTTTTTCAGCTCATGAAACAAAAAAATCTGCACATTCTCATCGCGCGCAGTTCGCTTCGCTCGAAAGTTTGAGCGAGCCTAGGGCGCGTGATTGTTGATTCTCGATCATGCATTTATCCCCGCGTTTCGCGCTCGATGATGCTATAAATGTCATTCGGTGATTGTGAATTCTCTTTTGTTAAAGCTCTTTCTGCTTTAACGAACACATTCTCATGACGTATCTCATGCTTCGCACCTGATTTTGATGAAAATGCCAACTTTTTTACATTATGTTCAATTCTATTATATCAAATGTAAGTATATTATATTTATTTCTGTACCTCGGTCTGAGGCTGCTTATTCAGATAATGCAAACGAAAGTACAAATCTTATTTTTAATGATTACTTTAATATTTTTTTCTTATCTTGCATTACATTTTATTCTTAGCCACCCTGAAAAAGTATATCATTTCAATAAATTTATATTATTACCATTCATAATATGCATTAGCATTGGAACAAAAGTATGTTCATTGTCTTATTTTTATTATTACAAAAAAATTCGGATTCTACTAAAATAAATATTATTATTAAACATTTGAGTGCAACTTGTGTCGTTTTTCCATAAATTGAATTTGTTTATATTCAATTTATATATACTTCAGGCGAAAAATGTTGCTAAATAAAATGCTATTGTATCTTGTGTCCTTTTTCCAAAAAGTTCATTTTTTTTACTTTTAATATATTTTTATAATCAGAGTTTATAACAAACTGGTAGATATTTTTTGGTTGAAAAACTTTTGTTTTTTAATTTTTTTTCATTTCTTGCGTCGTTTTTCCAATAATTTAATTTTCTCGTTTTTAATCTTATATTTTACGATTAAAACAAAAATCACGTGTCCTATCAAACATTATTCAGTACAAATTTGAATGAGTTTTCGTTATTTTTTGGAAAGAAAATTTGTCGATTTCATTTTTTCATAGCTTGTATCGTTTGGCCAAAACTTTAATTTTTTTTTTATTTTTAATGTTGTTTTTTACGTCTAAAAACAAAAACTAGGCGTCCTATCAAAAAGTGATTAATCACAAATTTGCAGAACTTTTCAGGGCGCGTAATTTTAGTTAATTCATTTTTTTTTTCGTATCTTGTAGGGCTTTCAAAAATCAATGTTTTCCTTCTCTTAACTATTTTTTTCATATCATGCGTTATTTAGCTATATATCTTTAAATTTAATAGTTGAGTTTTCATCAACCAAAAATATTAATTTTTAATAAAAAAGAAGACTTCTCATCCAAATCTGTGAAATCTCAAACAAAAACTTTATTTTCCAACTAAAAAAGATCAATATTCAAACAATAGTTGAATTTTGAACTGAAAAATATTAGATTTCAACAAAAAATTGAATAGCTAAATTTTCAGTGATGAATTTTTAACTAATATAATAAAAATAATAAACATTATTTTAATTAAAAATATTAATTTCTAAACACCAAGATTAATTTTCAAACAAGAATATTAATTTTATATAAAAAAAAGATTTTTGAACAAAATATATGAATTTTCAACTAAAAAAAAAAAAAAAAAATTTCAACCAAACTGATGAATTTTCTACAAAGAAGATTATTTTCTACCAAAAAAGACGAATTTTAAAATAAAAAGAATACTTTGTCAACCAAAAGTTACAATTCTCAGTTTTAAAATCACAAATTAAAAAATAATAGTGGCATTTTTAAATAAACTGATGAAGTTTTAACTGAAATTATGAATCTTCAACTGGAACAGTTCGATTTTAAATTAAGAAGATGAATTTACAACTAAAATGATTAATATTTATCTAGAATTACTGAATTTTCAACCAGAAAGATGAATTTTCAATTCAAATGACGAATCTTCAACCAACAAATTATTATTTTAATAAAATAGTTTAATTTTCAACCATATAATCAAACTTGTCTTCTAAAAAAGATGAATTCTCAACGAAAAAATTAGTAGTTCATATTATCACAAAAAAAGATTTGAGTTTTTAATTCAAAACAGTTAAATTCAATAAAAGAGACGACTTTTCAACATAAGTTAAATTTTTAATTAGGAAAGATTTTTTCGGCCAAGAGGAGAAAAATTACAAACTGCTGAATTCTCAAGCAAAAAAATGATTGCCAAAACAAAGATTAATTTTATACCATTAGAGTTAAAAGAATTAATTAAAGAAAAATGTCAACGAAATGGTTAAATACAGTAATATAAAGCTACATTTACAAATAACGAATCATTGTTATTCAAATTTAGATTGCAATTTAAACAAAAGTTAAGCACGCTTTCGAAAAAATTCCCTGACTTAAAAAAAAATCCCCGATATTTCAGAAACTTGATCGGGCATTTAGGGAAGTAGCGAGAATTAAAGGAAGTACCAGGCATTTAGGGAGGTTAATCGGACATTTAAGAAGATTGGGCGGGCATTTAGAGAGAATCTCGATTTTTGAGACCGCGGCAGCGATACCTTTTTATAATATAGAGATAAATCAGTGATCTCGTTCGAATATTAAACCAGCTTTTTATACTTACATCTGGATCACAGTTGACCATGTCCTGCGCAAGAGGCGAATCGATTGGCCCCGTGTAGATATGTTGAACTTTAACCGAATTGTGATCGAGAGGACTAGGAATGTGATTGACACACATATCTACAAATCCAGACATGTCGCCCAAAAACCGAGTGCAGACAAGTCTCAACAATGGTCTAATATTCATCTTCATCTCCTCCGATGTTAGCCTGATTCCCAATTGATCCAGAACTTTAAATCAAACATATTTCGAGAATTATTCATAAAAAATGCACTGACAATCCCAAGGTTTTTCCAGGTATAATTTTTCATAGTATCGAGCCATTTAAATATTTCGAATTTTTGTAAACAATCGTATATATATGTACACATTTTCGCCAGTTTATACCATTAATAATGTTATTTTTTATTTTCTATGTATTTAATTAATATGCTTAATTTATAAAGCTTTGACTGCTTATACTAGAAGATTTTCTTACATACATTAGCACCATCATTTAAGTAAATACTCAAATAATACTATAAACGATGTTTATTAAACATAATTAATAATTTCTTGAATTTGTCTCTCAAGTTCATGAATTTGAATAATAATTAAAAAAAAATTATTTTACCTTTTTAAACTTTAAATTCGGTGCAGAATTAGATCAAATTAATGTATGTTCTATATTAAATTCAATCTAAACCGCTTTGAAATTCTAAATTTCCAAGCAAAAATATTACATTTTGAATAGTATAAATTAATTTTTAAGCAAATAGTTGAATTTTCAACCAAAAAGATTACTTTTGTACCAAAAAATGCGATTTTTCCACAAAAATATGTAAAATCTCAACCAAATAGTTGAATGCTCAATAAAAAAAAAAACTTTAAACCCAAATTATAAATATTTAACTGGAATACTTGAATTATCAACAAAAAGGCTGAATTTTCAAACAAGAAGATTAGTTTTCAACAAAAATAGTTAACTTTTATCTGGAATAGTTAAATTTTCAACCAAAAAGATCAATTTTCAGCCAAAAAGGATGAACTTTCTATCAAAAGAGTTGAATTTTTGAATAAAAACAAAAATTGTCAAACTAAAATTAAGTAAATAAATTTTTAGTTCAGGAATTAATTTTCAACCAAAGAGATGAATTTTTAGTCCAAATTATGGAATATTTAATTAGAAAAGTTACATTCTCAGTTAAAAAAATAATAATTTGCAACCAAAAAAATTGAATTAAAAAAAGTTACATTTTCAAACAAAGTGATTATTTTTAAAATAAAAAAAATGAATGTTTTATCAGAACAATTAAGGATTCCTTTCTCCAAAAAAGACAGATTTCCAACTAAAAAAGACAATTTTTCAACAAAAAATTGAATAGTTCAATGTTTAGTTGAAAAATTAATGGTCAACCAAAGAGATGATTTTTAAATTAAAATGATGTGATAGTCAAGTAACAAACGATTTTCAAACATTGTTATTGTAAAAGGAAATTATGGCGGTGAATCTAGTTACGTCGAATGTAATTTTTATTTTTAAATTGAAGTTTTGAAAATAATAAAATGTAGTAAAAAATTGTAAATTTTATTTTTTAGCCTTCTTGGGATCTTTTAGGGCCTGAAAATACAAAAAATCTTAGAAAGAAAAAACAAAACTATAATTGCGATTTTTGCGTATCATTAAGTAAAATAATATGTTTCCACCTTCGAAAAAAGATTTTATGCTGTGAGCTATTGCTCTGTTATTTCGTATTAATTTGCAGATTATTTAAATTTTACTCAAGTTTTACAACTCTTTGCTTATTTTCACAGTTACTCAGAACTTTTCCTTCTAAACTTATATATGTTTTTAGGTCTTGAAAGATCCCTGAAAAGGAAAATATAAAAAAATTGTATGAGTTTTTGCCATTTTTCATTATCTTTAAAACTTCGATATTTAAATAAAAATTATCTTCTACGTAACTACATTCATCACCAGAATTTTCTTTTAAAATAAACATTTTTGACAATCGTTTGTTACATCAAAATAAATGAATTCGGGTAGCAAAACCGGTCCGATGAAAAAATGGTGACCCAACATTGAAATATATAGAAGAAATGATTGTTTTTAAAGTTTTAAACTTTAAAAAGTTTCTCCTAACTGAAGATATCATCTTGAAAATCTTTTAAAAAATAATGAAGACTCATTTTGATATCAGGGTGACCGTTTTAATCAAAGAAAAAAAATCCTGGTCATTTCCCGATTGGCAAACATTTTTCACGGTCAATGGAATTAAAAAATTCTAATTCTAAATCTAAACATTTTTCCACTTCAAGTAATAAAAACTGAGCTTCAAACTAAAGCACTTAAATTGAAACTCTTGAATTTTTAACTTTAAAAATCAAAGTTTAAAAGTTTTTCAATTAATAATGTTTGTATTAAAATGCTTAATAAATGAAACCTTTTAGATGAAAGCTTTTAACACTTTTTAGCTGAACAATTTTACACTAAATGCAGTTAAACTGCCAAATTTAAGAAAATTTTCTAATTGAACGATTACATTTCTTTATAAACAAAAAACTTTGTTTATAACTTTGTTTAATTATTTAAAATCATTTCAAATTTTAAATTAATTTTTAATTTTTCAAAACTTCTAAATATCCCTTCAACTTACTCGAGATTTGTCTAAGAATGTTTGGTGTTCAATTGTTATTTAGAGCAATAAATAAATGAGACCATTAAAATTGTAACGTTGAAAGCTTAATTTTTGTTTAGTTTGAAATGGAATATTTTAGACTGAAAGGATATTCGAAATTCATAAGTAATTCATAGCAATTCATTATAATTTTACGATAGAAAAAAGGAAAAAGAAATTTTAAACCTACAAACTAAAAATAACGCTGAGATTTTGAACCGGAGGGGGGGGGGTAACTCT